>NC_067234.1:29445476-29749047 GCF_019924925.1 Ctenopharyngodon idella | reverse complement strand
ATTACATATGGATGTATTTTAGAGCGGCAACACTTACCAAACTCACAAGAAGCAGCTAAACACTTTTACCAAAGTTACAGTCTTTTTAGCGCAACTTCATGGTCCAGCACACTTCTACTGAGGAACTTTGGTTTGGCAGGAGATTGAGCAGACCCAGATTAGTGCTAGGCTTGTTTATGCAATCCATCGTCCGTGTGCTGCTCATAGGTGGCGGATGATTGATTAGCGCAAGCTAAGTCCTTTGCACGGCGAATGACTGGGCTGCTGTGCTTTCAGCTGTGTCTTGTTGATCCAGTGATGGTTATCGTGGCACGATAAAATGAGCCGTGACATTAAGATATGGAACGGTCTCTCTGATAATAGCTTACAATTTGGCAAAAGAATACTTATGAGTTAGTCCAATTTAAACAGGGAACATTGCTGTTATTAACCAGGTAAGCAAACAATGGAGGTTTTTCAGTAAGCCGTTATGGATCTACCCCAATGTACGCTGGGATAATCTGCTATGCCATTATAGTACCTGGAATAATGACATGTAAATATGCTTGTTGCATATCACCAACTCAAGGCCTGTTTGATTTATGTTTATGCCTAATTCTCAATCAAACCTAAATTTTTTCTGTTAGCATACATGGAATAAATAATAGCGGGTGAGGATCATTCTGCGTTAGCATTAGCAATAACATTTAAATCTACTTTAAAGCTGCAGTCTGTAAGTTTTGCCTCTTTGTCGCCATCTCTGTTTGAAACCTGCAATTGCAGTTATTTGCGGAATTATCATCTTTACGTGGGCTGTGCATCGGCATGGCTCCTTAGCGCAGATGAATCTAATGTTTGCTGTCAGTCACCACATCGGTGTGGATACTGTACTTCGGAATCACAGATTGTAGTCTTGGAAGTATGACTAAAATAAGAATTTTCACTGGAAAATGTCATCTGAACAAGTAACATGTCTGCCACTTTTGTTCTGACCAACTGAGGAAAAAAAGCATTACAATAAATCGCACTGCCAATGGTGATTAAATCTAACGATAGCTTAGATCACGTCAAACCGTTATTTTATAGTTTAAATTATTATTATGGTTATACTTTGTTCTCAAATTGTTAATGTTAACAACATCAGCATTGCGTGACTATGTGTGTTTAGTGTGTATTAGCGTTATCTGTAGATTTCAATTTCTGTAGCCACTCCGCAGTCCGAAGTCTTTTGCTTTTGACTACGGGTGAATCTCCAGTTGTCACTGATGATTGTCATTTGGACCTTTCTGGATTACAATCCGCCATTAAAATGATAAATTTAATTATTCCAGCTGATGTGAGAAAAGCTATAAATGATCCGCTACCAGCAGCATCCTCACATGCCATATAGCCTACTAGCTGGGACTTTATGTAAACAGACATGACATAATGATGCAAAGACGAATGGCTGCATGCTTGAATTTCCCGCAGAAACCCACCAGTACCGATTTTATTAGAAAACATTATTACAAGCTTACCATTGTGAATCGGGCTAAGGTAAGGAGATAGTTTTGAACACTCTCTGGTTATACATTCTCAAAAATTGATTTTGGATCATTTTTAACCAAAAAAAGTTACGGACTACAGCTTTAAGTTCAACATAAAGCTCAGCTTCGTCAGTCAGCAGGGAGACATTTCCATTTCTGCACTGATTTAGGGTAGAAAATCAGCTGACTTCTGCAGAATGAATTAAAACAGTAAAATGATTGAACTGAGAACACTACATTCTTATTAATAGCTGAATGTATCATCAAATTAGCCAAAATATTAAATAAACAAACACGCAAGTGCTTGTGGACTTTCTGAATGACATCATTGCGATCTTTTGGAACTTTCTGTGGATTTCTGAACGTGAGAGTCAACTAATAACCAATCCCTGGTCAGATAATTAACTCGACCATAAAGCCAGTTCAAACAGAACCTGGCAATTTTATAAACTTAAATTATGACAGCTAGTGTGCAAAGGCTAAAATAGTTAGTGATGAATGTTTTGATGACTTTGGAGAGGTTGGAAAACAAACATCCTGCTTCTTTCACGAGTGCTAACAGCCAATCGAAAGGAAGACAGATTTTTGGCGCCCTGGAGTGTCTGGCCATTGGAGAAGTATGTACAGACGAGTGTTACTGGCGGATGTAAGTGCATTGTTCCTAGTTTCGTGACAAAAGCTCTAATCATCATAAGTTCAGCCGGTCACAGTTCAGTCAGCTCAGTGGTGGTCACAGCATGTATGTGTCCGTTTATGTTGGGAAAACTATGGTCACGTAAATGTGTTCTTTCTTTCACCAGCTTCCATGCATGACTGTTTTAAGGGGCAGGCATGTAAATGCTTAGGCATGTAAATAAAGCTTCAGTGTGCATGTCAGTGTTAGGAAGCTACTTTGAAACTGTAGCTTAACAAGTGGCTAGATATTCACAAATGAAAGTAGTTCAACTACAGTCAAACTGAATTAAGTAGTTAGCTACTCTATGAATTAATAAAACTATATTGAGAGAGAGAGAGAGAGAGAATCTTTGTGTGTGGATTTAAGCGTGTTTTCCAGTGTATATATGTTTTGCTTTGACAGTAAAGATGTGCCCTGAGGGTCGAACTGAATACTCACGAATGAAGATGAAGAAGAAGAAAGAAAGAGAGAGTGCTTGAGAGCTGTCGCTAACATCCTCTTTACAATGAAGCTATTGTGGGATCTCCCACTTCGACAGTGTGGGCTCTCCGTCAAGTGCACAAAAACCCATCGGCCTTAATCATTTTAAAAGAACACCTATATTTGGTTCAGTAGACAAGAAAGGAGAGTCCTTTCAACTTTCACATGTCCTTTCAAAATACAAGCATGAGTTCAAATGTCTAAATCAAGGAAGCAGCATAAACACCGTATCAGCATTGATCTATACATTACAAGTCATGACTACATTACTACACCTTCATGAGAAAACAAACGTTTAACGTGAAACTAGAAAACTAGAAACACTCTAATTTAAATAACTGTGTAATGTGCACAAAGAATCAAATGAATCAATGAATCATTCTTCAAACTGATTCTCTAAAATAAATCAAACGTGAGAGAAAATTTCTGCTGCAGCATTTTGTTTAAAGGCAGACAGTGTATTAGCATTATCAAATTTTTAAGAGTCATGTCTACATCACTACTACTTTCTGAGAGCTCTGTAAGGCCGATGGGGGGGATGTGAGCATGTGCTCTGAGTGCTGTAGGCTTAACAGGGAAATAGATATAAATGTGTTTTTTGGGGCGGCTGGAGTAATGAGGAATGACAGAGACATAATCCCTGTGTGTAACCTCAGTAAACACTGGCAGCGGTGGTGTGGGGAGGGCCACCGCGGCTGACAGGGTTGAGCCCTGTCCTCTTCCCCCTGCTTAAATGGAATTTACGTTGGGTTAGCACCAATGAGAAAAATCCAATTTGCAACATTATGCCGCTGACTGAAATCTAATTATAAGATGACTGCATTTCAAGAGTTTTCTCTTACATTCCATTCTGTTAGGTTTGGAGCCTTGCGTTATGGTAAATTGGGAGTCTTGAGTTCTCTCCCTATCACCTGCATGGGAAGAAATTCCCAGCTCTCAAGGAAATTTCCCAATTTCATCGATGGTCAGCCAGGCAAGAATAGGAAATCCAAGGACTGGAGAAAGTGGATGGAATGAAACATGGAGAAGTAGTTAGCGACTGATAAAGAAGAAGAAGAGTCAGAGATGTCCCCTGACGCTACAATCCTCTTCTGAAGAAGTGCCTGTGCGTGAGGAGATGCTAAGTGTCAAACCATCTGCTTTCGACCCTTCAAAGAAGCTCCCGACTGAACCTGGCTTATTAAATGGGGCGTCTCACAACTACAAAGAAAGCTGCTCAGGTATTACATACGCAGATGCACTGGCTCATCCACAACTCAACGACACAATCCCACATTGCTTTAGAACTGATCAGATAATTCCCCAATCAGCCATAAAGTCATGTCAAGATGGCAAACTTTATTCTGTGGAAAGCCTAAGAATAGTGTTATGGCACTTGCATTACAAGAGCAGGGCTGGTGTCTGGGGAGTTTAGAGACAAAAATAAATAAATAAATAAAAATAATTATACTCATAACAATGATTATTTACCAAAATCACACAGTAATATATAGCCGTGTGATTTTGGTATTTTACAATGTTACCAAAAAATTATATTTCAAATAAATGCTGTTCTTTTAAACATTCAAATCAATCCTGAATAGAAAAATAGACACATTTAAAAAAAAAAAAAATTATTAGTTTCCGAAAATATGTCACCTTCACAAATCCTCAGTTTTTTTCTTGGTACGTACCATGTCCATTGAAATCAACAAATTCATAGCATTATCTCACACCCTAGTCGCTGAGTTTCTGCAAGACATAAACACATTGTATTATGTCGCACATGAATCTTTTCACAGAACAAGAGTTACCATCTAGACACAACCCAGACACGACTCATGACAACAAGTGAAGAGGGTACTTTGGACAACTATAGGGTAATTACCAATATTCGGCCGTTACTCTCAGCACTTACTGCCACATTAGTCGGTACCTTCAACAAAGACCCAAATGGGAATGGCTTGATCTTTTAAAGTCTGGCACTGATTCTTAACTGCAGCCGGACGTCTGGGTGAAAAAGACACAGACTGACATAACCGATGGCTAGTGCTCATCAGAGGCTCCAGCACCCTGTCCCCCGCCACCATGCTGCATATTTAGAGCCTCTCGCCGCAATCCATTTTTCGTCCGTACTCTGGGTTTCCTGCTTCAGGAGATGCTTAACGTTACGTTCATCCGCCAACCCGTGGGGCCAAAAGTTGAGGTTAATGTGATCAGTAATGAATTTTGTGTTACATTAGGCTGTATAAATGGACGGACAAGCGCAGACTACAAGTGTCCGGGAGTCGGGCTTAATCTAATGATGCAAAAATAGAGACAGAACCAATTATGGAGAAGGCCAACTCGGTGCTGCTGCAGGGACTGCAAATGAATAGGTACAAATCAAATTAGTGCCTAATAGACGCGCTACAAGAGAGGGCCAGTCGATGCTAAATGCATTAGGGCCTTGTGACCTCGCTGCTCCAAGCAGCGGCGTCCAGGATCCAACCTCCATCTTCCCCAGATATCAAAGAAAGTCTTGTTCAGACGAGGGGGAGGGCCGGAGAGCAGCAGCTTCCTAAATGAGTTAAACATTTGGATTGTCAAGAGTGGCAATTTCCCCCCTCATTTCGCTCGGTCTCTCCCTCAATGTGAATGACCTAATTTGTTATTGTAAAACCTCTGAAATGTGTCTCTTCCAAGATCTGTACGAGAAATCACGTAAATACGCCAGGACGTATTCTTATCTGCGTAATTCGAACAGGATTGAGGATCAGTAAATGATTCCCATAGTCACTGGAGGTATTAGCAAGAGCAAATCGAACAAAATAGGGTTTACCGCTTTAACTTCCGAGGGAGTTAGTTTGCTTTTGAACTTAATGAGCTACTAATGAGAAGAACAAACTTTGGCTGATGAAAAGGAAAAATAATACCTGGGTTTTTTTTTTCTACACAGAGTTATTATTACATATTCAAAGCTCTTCTTTCACATAACTTAATATAATTTCATGAAGATATTTTGAGAAATGTCTGTGTTTTCTATTCTATTCTGTACAATGACGTTCATTATTTCGACAAAAAAGTTATTCAAACATTATTCAAAATATCTTATTTTGTGTTCCACAGAAGAAAGAGTCATACAGGTTTGGAACGACAAAGCTGAATAAATGATGACAGAATTTTGCAAGAAATATCCTTTTAAATATTTGACGTTAACTGTTGCTTTTAACGGTACACTCTAAAAAAATGCTGGGTTAAAAAAACAAAACCCAAGTTGGATTGAAACAGACAAACTCAACGAATGGGTTGTTTTAACCCAGCGGTTGGGTTAAATGTTTGCCCAACCTGCTGGGTAGTTTTATTTAACTCAACTATTGTTTAAAAATGACTGTATTGCTTGCTTAAAATGAACCCAAAATATGTTGGAAATTAACATTTATTGATAAGTTTAATGAATAATTAAACAATAAACATTTATTAATAAATGTTCACCTTTTGATTATTATTGTTGCCTCTAGTAATTATGTGTCTGAACCTATTTTAGGCTCATTTTAAGCCAGCCATATAGTAATTTTTAAACAATATTTGGGTTAAATAAAACTGCCCAGCATGTTGGGCAAACATTTAACGCTGGGTTAAAACATCGAACGCTGGGTTTGTCCATTTTCAACCCAATTTGGGTTGTTTTTAACCCAGCATTTTTTAGAGTGTATGTTATCTGACAAAAATTGGAGTACAAACAACTTTTACTCAGAAATTTCTAGTAAATTTCACAAATAATCGCAAAGAATAGGCAATAACGCATTGAATTAAATGGGAAATTTTGAAGTAGAAAGAGTAATACTATTCTAGTACAGTAAAAAGTATTCTCTTGTAAAACGTACTCCAACTTTACAACTTCAAAAAAATTAGTGCATTAGTACACCATTAGTGAGAGTGCGTGAGAATGCTCACCTGTCCCAGAGCCTACAATGTCTCTGCTGGGCGACTCAGACATTGCGTCCGCCAGCCTCTCCTTCAGGCCCTCTTCCGTGGCTTCCACAGAGGACATGTGACGCAGTCCGAAACTCTCAGGCCAGCTGCCACACACCTCCAGCAGGGTGACGCTGCGGTCAAACATGCCTGCCAGAGAAAAACGACAGAGAACAACAGTTCAAAACACCATTTTGATTAACACTGCATTAAAGCTCATTACAAGTTAATTTTAACCCTGCAAACTGCATTTTTTTCTGTCCTTTATAATAGTTGCTTGTCAGATTGTATGATACCTATGATGATGTTAGCTAAATTGTTAAAAATAACACCGTACTGGCTTGAAAACAGTTCTGTAAGTCTGAAGTCATAATACATAATGAACCTGAAAAGTGTCTATGGCCAAGCTGTGTAACTCGGAGGTCATAAACAGCTATCTGTGTTTCATCTGGCACACATAGCAGCTCAAACCCCGGTCGAGCCCCCCTGCCTTCCTCTGACAGGGATAGCAAAGAGGAAATGACTGACCCCTGAAAAACACCACTGTGGGCCAATATGACTTCAAACAAAAACACTGGGCTCATTTTTTTTACCAGCAATAAGCGCCTAGGCCAATAAAATAGATATTGCATAAGAAGGGGGGCGTGAAGGAAGCACAGTTCGTCTGTCTGCCATGATGCAGCATTTCAGACGGTGGCATTACCGGGGTGTCTTTCTATTAGATACCTGCCACATGAAATACAGCTGCTTTATCTGAACGGCCTGTAAGGAGACCCTTTGATCTGCAGGCCAACGGCTATCTGGCCTTGTCTGGCCTCCCCTGCAAACCCTCAACCACACTCGTGGCCACTGACAGGAGCTAATGCGCGCCGAAGAGAGGAGCGCAGGCGGCCGGTGGCGCAGCGCTGATAGAGAGGCAAGAGGCCTGCCGTTATCTGCTGTAAAACACCAGCCCGGCCAGACTCACAGACAGCAGATAACTTCATACCACTTCATAAAAAGCTGTTTGTCCTGTGTCTGCCATTGACTCCTCAAAGCACTGAAATCGCCAGAGTCAACAGGCCTGCCATCAAAGCAACTTCCTGCAGGATGAGTGGGATTGGCCACCGCACACGCCACTACAACCAACGGCTCTGCATGTCTCCAAGATACTACAGCACATATGAACATATTACATACTATAGCACTTTGGTCTTTTATATGGTTTTGATATTTCACAATGCCAAAAGCAAGTATAGAAATTAATTTTAAATCAAATCAAATAAATAAATAAAAAAAATATATATGAAAAAATAAAGTAACTTAAAACAGACATTTGACCCCCCCAAAAACATATGTAATGAAAATGACCAACGAATAAAAATATAATTATCACTACATACATTATATATATATTATTAATAATATTATATATATATAAATAATGATATATATATATATATATATATATATATGATATATATACATATATGTATATATTCAAAAAGTTTGGGGTCAGTAAGATATTTTTTAATGGTTTTGGTCACCAAGGCTGCATTTATTTGATCGAATTACAATAAAAAGAATACTGTGAAATATTGTTACAATTTAAAATAACTTTTATATTTTAATATAAGTTTTCTATTTCAATATATTTTAAAATGTCATTTATTCCTGTGATGTCAAATCTGGATTTTCAGCATTATTACTCCAGTCTTCAGTGTCACATGATCCTTCAGAAATCAGTATAATATGCTGATTTGGTGCTCAAGAAACATTTCTTATTATTATCAATGCTGAAAACTATTTTTTTTTTTTTTTTGCTGCTGAAAAATGTAAAAGTCTTAACTGTCACTTTTGATCAATTTATTGTGTCCTTGCTGATTAAAAAGCACTAGTCATCCCCAAACTTTTGAACTATGTAATCACTATATGTCATCACAAGAGCATTTTCTGTTCCATCTCATAATTTTAAATAATTATTAATGTATTTATTGTCACTTTTGATCAATTTGTTGTGTCCTTGCTTGTTAAAATTATTACGCTAATTAAAAAAAAAAAAAAAAAATCTTACTGACCCCAAACTTTGATGCCTCAGTTTATTGGTCAGCAACCTGTTCATAAGAAAGATAAAACACTTGACCAAAGCAAAGTGCTTTATTTTTTTCACGGTCAGGATCATCAAATTGTTGAAAGTCACATATGGCACCTTTAAACAAGTTTGGGAGGCTGGAGAGTGCATCTCTGTGAGCGTTATTTTAAAGCAGTCCAACAGCTGAAGGGGAACGGCACAGAGGATGTGGGGTCAGAAGTTCATTCTCACCAATAGGGAAGATCTCTTCATCAGAATGGCTGACAGCCGCCACAGCCCACATTCCACATTATTCACATCCGTCAGAGCTCAGCCTCACCAATTCAATAATAAAAAGCCTGCCGCAGGTTCTGGGTGAGACAAAAGGCCTGAGCCGACCCACTTAGATCTTCAATAGGAAATCCTGTCTGAACCACTGAGGTATGAGGACATGATGTTAACA
Source organism: Ctenopharyngodon idella (assembly GCF_019924925.1). Taxonomy (NCBI): domain Eukaryota; kingdom Metazoa; phylum Chordata; class Actinopteri; order Cypriniformes; family Xenocyprididae; genus Ctenopharyngodon; species Ctenopharyngodon idella. The sequence continues at coordinate 29,739,940 of NC_067234.1, read as the reverse complement.
TTTAACAGGCAGGAGAATTTTTATTTTTTTTTAATCATCATAAAACCCATGTTTGTTAGTGGTCTCCTAGATGTTGGTGACCGCAGGACTACTTATCTCATTTTTGAGATTTTCTTTATTAAGTACAGAGAACATTCACCTTGACAGCCTTGAGTTACGGCAGGTTTACTGAGGCATGCGGGGGACACACATTATCCTGTTTCTGGGCTACAAGGGGCACCAGAGGAGCGTAAACACCTAAAAGAACAGCAAAGGTGGGACTAATTCAATTAGGTTTTATTAAGGGGCCATAAGTGAAATTGAGCTAACAAGCAATTATCCCCAGGAAAGTGTGTTAGACTTGTGTAATGTTGCTCACTTGTATCTAAAAACAAACAGCCTTCTGGTGGAAAATGGGCAGTGTGTAAATCACGGGTTGTCATTTGTCCAAGAAGGCATCTGCTTGAACTGCCCCTGCCGAGAAGACCTCCACCTTTTTTGGCCTTTTGCCACTTTTATTTAGAAGAGGGTAGAAAGAGGACAGGAAATGATAGGGAGAGAGAGGTGGATCAGGAACAGGAAGTACCCATATGATCTACACACACTATGTGTTGGAGCATGTGCACTACCCACAATCTGACCATGAGCTGACTTTTACTGAAAATAAAATGCTTAATAGTATATATATATATATATATATATATATATATATATATATATATATATATATATATATATAAAAGTAGACTCTTCACAGATTCAAAAGATTTATTACTATTATCTGTATGACCAAAAATGATGGAGTATATTAAGTGATTGCACTGGCACCTCCATAGTTGTCATGCAGTAAGCGCACTACTATTCAGCTTTCACACTCCGCACAAACTCTTAAATGGTGCACATTTTTCTAGGTTAACGTTAAAGCGATCGGCCATGTAAAGTTGCTACTACTTACATGTTTCAGATGATAAACCATATTTGAGGTCGATGAATGACAGGCGAGCGTTTGGATGTCCTGCCCAATGTATTGTAATTACCACATAGACCAGCTGTTAATGATCTGTCCGTCACAGACTGCCTGACTTCGTCACTTCACATGGATTTTTTTTTCTGCGACTAATAACATTTTGGTTGACTGAGCCTCTTCTCGTCGACTATTAGGGGGCAGCCCTAAAAATATGTAAGGATCATTCAATTCAATTTGATGGAATTTTACTATTAATTGAAATTTGTAAATCTTTATAAAAGGCTTAAAAATTTTTTTTGAGTGCAGCATGGCCAGAGCACAGTTGAGGCCTGTGGTTATTCAAGTAAATTTTATTATCAGCTGATTATAGCCTTGCTCGAGTGAGTGTCCTCTTCGAAGAGATCAAGCCATCCAACTCTCCAGATAAGAGTGACACTGGGCACTCATGCCGGCTTTATTTCCATGCCCTCCAGCTCCTCGGTGTGTACCCTGCTTTCACTGGCTCTCAATCAGAGACCACTTTAAAGTGCCACCGGTATACAGAAACACACAGCATCAACGGCTCCTAAAAGCCAGACTGACAGTGCTGCAGACGAGCACACCACAGCTAGAGCGATACAGACCCAAAAGCTGCCAGAACTGTTTAGCGGCGATGTGTGAGTGTTAATGTAGATGTAAGCTCAGAGGATTAGCAGTCAGATAGATGGCCATATAGAAGTCTTTCCCGCACCTCCAAGGCCCCCTTCCTCATTACATTACACTGCCTTTTAAATCATTTACTCCCTCGCTCTCTCTTTTCACTCTTGCTCTTTAGCTGTGAGAGTGTGAGTAATCCCATCAATACCCTCGCCGGGCTTTTACGCTCTCTTTCACACAATGGATTCCGGCTCACTCAAGCCACGGCACTCTCCGCCCCGCTCAAAAGCCAGGTCGGCAAACTTAGGCAAACAGAGCGCCGTCTGACAATTAGCCTTAAACCTTTAATAGCGAAGAGAGCAATGCGTCGTGTGTGGCACCGGCTGCAGCTCCTTAAATTGTCAGTGTGAAAGTGTATTCAGAGACTTTGTGTCTCCTATTCATAAAAACAGCTTTATTCATTCCATGGGTGTGAAACGGCTCTTCCTGCAGGAGGGGGATAAAAAAAATTCAGGGTTAAATCCGTGATAATGCCGCTAAGAGTTATGATGACCTGTTGTCTTCACAAAAGGGCTGTGAAATGATCATAGCACTGGATCAGAATGCACCCATTGAGCCCATCTGGATTAGAAAATCCTGCCTGGGCTCCTAAACACCTTTAATAGATTAAAAGAAGCCTACGTCTTTATGTATTCATATGCTCTGCCCTTTGTATTCTCCTCCTTTAATTATATATGGTTTCAAAACACCTATTCATTCAGCTGAGAGATCGGATAGAGAAGGTGCAGAAACAGGAAGCCAAAAACTCAACCAGTACATCTGGCATTAACTTGCATTGTTGGTGACAGGACTGTGAGGTACTGTTTTCAACACTGATAATCATAATCCTAAGAAATGTTTCTTGAGCATCAAATCAGTATATTATACGGATTTCTGAAGGATCATGTGACACTGAAGACTGGAGTAATGGCTGCTGAAAATTCAGCTTTGCCATCACAGGAATAAAACTTTTGAATGGTAGTGAATTCTTCTCCATCCGATTACACTGGAAATGTATTGGAGTGAATGTAAATCAATTCGGTTAAAAAATATCTGAGTAAAATGCCATATGTAAAGCAGGCCTGAGAAACAACATATCAATACCCTGAAGTATATATTTTAAAGTATATATAAAATGAAAAGTGTGGACATACTAGTTAATGTCAGATTACAAAAACAAACAGCAGCTTTCACAAGCCCACATGTAATATTGAGTATACAGGTGCTGTGTGTGTCTTGCTAATGTAGAAAGAATCCATTGCATTGAAGATTAAAGCAATAGGGGTAATGTTGTGATTGGTGAGGGTATCATCAGTATCAAACCCACTGGTTTATATAGGGTCCACTTCACCTTTTACCTTCCATAAGAGTGATTCCTGGCAGAAGTGGGGCTGCTGAACTCGTCCCATCCACCTCAGTTTCCAAGTTCAAGCCACTCTTCTCATTAGTTGCTCAGAAGCCCTCAGAACCCCATAACTCAACATCAAACGTCAGCATTAGCGAACGCCATAGCTGCTCCAGCCTCTGCGGTTCTCGCTTGCTGTCCGGGAAATAAACGAGGGCGACCTCGCTTGGGACAACACTGCTGTGTGTTTCTCCTTTCTCGTTTCTTTGCTTCGAATTGGGGGCCGCGGGACCACGTTAATAATGAAGAGGATGAAGTGGCCCCAGCAATGATTAAAGGAGAATGATACGCTTGACGCAGAGCAGACCCTGCAGGGTGTGTTTGCTGACAAACTGGCTCGCTCTCTGACAGCTCGGGCGAGAGAGCGCACTCCCATGGCCCTGTTCGGCAGGGTTCACACACATACGCACGCAAACACACTACATACACATATCCGAGCGTTGAACGGTCGAGTCTTTCACCACTCACGCCAAAGTGCGGCACATTAGCGTAATATATGCTTCTCGGTTAAACAGCAATCACATATTAGGTGTGTCCCGATGCTTTTCTAATAAATGAAACGGATGGAGTCCGTGTAAACAGAACGTGGCCTAATGATGGAGAGCGAACGAGCGAGAAGCCGTTTTCCACAAGCCAAAGTGGCAGGGACGCCTAATTGATATGGAAGAGTATTGTATTACGCTGTAACTTAATGAGGCAGACGTCTTGTTTATGCTGAGAAGCTAATGTGTTTCACAGCTACTTGAGTGCATTCATTTCTCTGACAGGCTGGAACGTATCGAGCCCCTCCCGTGCTTGCCAGAGCCAAACCCTACGGGGCCACACCGAACCAAGAGCAAAACATGATGCCAGGGCCTGACTCAACAATCAGCGCTCAAAACACAATCAAACCTTAGTCAAAGCAACAGTTACTTAAATTTAAGCTGATCTTCTCAACAACCTTCGGCATGGTTGTGCATGGCAAAAGATTGTATGTAATCGCAGTTGGCAAATTGCAATATTGGTAGATAATTTCCGAGAATCAGTCACTCGGATATGGATGTGCTCAGACTTGTAAAATGAATTGTTCCAGCTCAGCTTTTCATAAAAGAACTACGTATAAAAATAACCAACTGCACACACCAGGGTTATGCACCATTTGGAAATGAACTAAGAATGTCTCAATTTTACTAAATTTAATTAAACAGACTGCAGAACGGCAATTTGAATTTGTAACGAGGTAAAATTATAATGAACTGATATTCAAAGAAATTCATGTAACTTTAATTTTAGAAAATCAAAGCTTGTGAAGACAAAGGATTGACAAAGACTACGTTTGGAAAAAAATAGTTAAAAAGCCTTGAAGTTTGAAAGGGTTAGTTCACCCAAAAATGAAACTCTGTCATTAATTACTCACCCTCATGCCGTTCAAAACCCGCAAGACCTTTGTTCATCTTCAGAACACAAATTAAAATATTTTTGCTGAAATCCGAGAGTTTTTTTTTTTTTTTATCTCCCATTGAAAGCAACGAAATTACCACATTCAAGTTCCAGAGAAGTAGTAAAGACATTGTTAAAATTGTCAACGTGACTACAGTGGTTCAACCTTAAGGTCATGAAGCGACGAGAATACTTTTTGTGTGCAAAAACAAATCAAAAATAAAGAACCATAGAACCGTAGAACATGGAAGCTCTGCACTGCGTCAACTGCGTAGGAGAATGACAAGGAAGAGGAAAAATTATTGAATAAAGTCGTTGTTTTTGCACACAAAAAGTATTCTCGTCGCTTCATAACATTAAGGATGAACCACTGTAGTCACGTTGACTATTTTAACAATGTCTTTTCTGGACCTTGAATGTGGTAATTTCGTTGCTTTCTATGGGAGATAAAAAACCTCTTGGATTTCATTAAAAATATCTTAATTTGTGTTCCAAAGATGAGCGAAGGTCTTGCGGGTTTGGAACGACATTAGGGTGAGTAATTAATGACAGAAATTTCATTTTTGGGTGAACTAACCCTTGAAGGTGTATAGGCGAATGATAGTATGAACAAATTATCAAACTAACAAACAAACTATTTAACAACAAATGAAAAAACTGTCAAAAGAAAAAGGCAGACAGACAGCGTGTCGTCAAAGCATACTGTGTGTGTGGATGTGAACGTGTGTCTCAGATCTATGAGAGACGCGTAAAATCTGGCGCTAGGGGTGAGTATCCACATTAATCACAATACCGCCCATCCCAGCAGACCCCATCCATCAGACCGCTGTTGCCGGCGGAAACCCGAGCCCACGCACCGCCTGAGACTGCCAGCCCGCAGTTGACGGATGGACATGGCCTTAATCCCCACATAACACAAACACACACCTGTACTCACTCTCTCTGTCAGTCTCACACACACATACTTCTAATACCTCAGAGCAATGAAGATGCACACAAGGACAAAATACAGTGTGCATTACGTAGGTTCATGCAATAAATTTAAAAAGTAACATTCCTGTTACATCTGGTCTGACTACAGGAACATGTCCATGACATAAAAACAAAGGACTTTGCACTCATAAAAAAATTATTTTCTACATAAAACCGTTATGGATTACACTTTGTGACTTGTAGCATTTAAAATGACTGATTTTAGATTTTATTTTAAATGTATTCAGAAAAAAATTATATATGATTTTAATACTGGTCATTTATGGATTAAAGGCCATTACATGAAAACTAACAGTTTATCTGTACTAGTATTTTGATTATATTTACTATTAGTATTTAATTATCCCTATATCCAGACTGAGTCTGAGATTTGTGTAGAAAAGTGTACAGTCGCCCCAGAAAGTATTTGGAGCCTTTTGGACATCTTAGAATGTAGAAATTTGAATAAGATATCCAACCAAGTGTCTTCTTTAAAAAAATGCTAATAACAAACTTGATACTTTTAACCAGCAGGTCTCAAAATGATTTTTAGTCGAAGTATGAAGTCTTAAATTTAAACAATATATGTATTGTAACCTCAAACTTCTCCTTGTGAAGAATATATCTTGTGTTTAAAGAAAAATGATTGTCACTTGGTTTAATATTTTGTTATACAATGCAGTGAAATTCACACATTTTAACTGACTTCAATGTCCAAATACTTTTTAAAGCCGAGTATTTCCATTCATGCAACATGTCCAAACTGAAGACAAACATCTCTCTCTCTCTTTTTCTCTCTCTCTGTCAGCATTTATTTACAGCGTTTGCGTTTCCGAGGGTCTTGATAGTTCACACTTTCAGTCAGGAAATGACCCAGCATAAACGCATAAACATAAACTCGCGCTGCATTCTGTTTACTGTTGCTTTAGTGCACGAAGAATAAATAGCAGCACGTTATTTGGATATTCTCATGCGAGCAGAAATGAGAAGTCATGCTCAGGGCACTCTGGGGGCTTCGTGATCTCATTTGTAATGAGGAAGGACGCTCAGACAGACATGGCGACGGTGATTCCTGCGTTTGTCCGGCTAACTAAGTTAGGATCGCACGGCCAACAATTTGTCTCATGTCCACCACTGGGGGAGGAGAGAAAACTAGAGAAAGTGAGAGAGAGAGAGAGAGAGAGAGAGAGAGAGAGAGTGAAGACGTGCAGAGGACAGAGGTCTCAGCTGGCTGTGAGATGGGAGGTTAGCGCTGTAGAGTTCCCCCCTCGCACAGACACGTCCACAGGGCCCTGGCCTTGTCAGATGGCATTATCTATCAGACCGGTGATGTGCACCACAGAGGCCGCACTACGGGAGAAAGTGATCTGATTGATTGAAGCCACTGTTACACCTGACTGGAACAATGGCCTGATTGGCCACCAGGTCTGAGGACCATGGATTCTCCTCTTCAATGACAGACCAGTGGTGGTCTACAAGGTTAAATCAGATAATGTTTGGAAAGATCTGTATACGTTGTGTTTATAAAACTGATACTGTAGCTCCAGCTCTTAAATCTGATTGGTTAAGCCATGATGATAGCTGATGAACGCATGTGACTGCTTATCAGCTGAACTCTACATGTGGAACAGAAAACAACCCATAGTTAGGTTAGTTAATAAACTTCTTTCTTCTGCTGAACACAAAAGAAGATTTTGAAGAATATGAGTTGACGAGCCCCATTGACTTCCACAGTATGAAAAAAATATTATGGAAGTCAATTTGGTTACCGACGTTCTTCAAAATATCTTTTTTTGTCTTTCAGCAGAAGAAAAAAAATCATACATGTTTGGAACAACTTGAAGGTAAGTATTTCATTTTTGGGTGAACTATCCCTTTAACTGGTTTTGAATGACTGTTTAAGAGTGATGAGCATGAGTTTAAAGGCAGCTGTTGACATTTGCCTGTGCGTGAAGCAGTCTCACTTTTCTCTTTCATTGGACGGCCAAGCGATACAAACCCTCTTATCATTGTTATTCAAGGGGCCAGAACTTTACCCTTACTATTCTTAACAAAAACTGACTTAAAAAAAAAAAAACTGAAGCAGAAAAACAAGCTGTGGAGCTAATTAAAGGCCTAATTTGGAGAAACATATTGCTTATAATCACTTACAAACACTTCCTGCACCGTGCCGAAAGTTCAATTATAGGTTTAGCGGAGGCGAGCACTGGACCGCCACGTTCTGATGTGGCAGAGTGAACCAGAGCCTCCTCGCAGTAATAACAGCCCTGATCTCCAGACTCGAGGGCCATACAGGGAAAGCACCACCCGTACTGCCAAACGATCGACCCAGCAGCCAGCCTGCCGTCCCCAGGGTCCAGGCAGAGGTCATGGCCCACTTTGGCAGCAAAAAGAGTAGGCAGAGAGGATTTTCATTTGGACATGGTGCAATCTGTCACAATCCCATTTGATAATGAGAAATCACAGCCTAATGTGTCTTTAATCTGAGCGTTTTCAGGTTATTACACAGACTGCGCAGTCACCATTATATTTCCTCTTTACCGTCAAGTTTAAACCCTCTTAAGTGGAAGTAATCTTATTGGAGAGACAGAAGAGGGAAGTAAAGTCTCATCAGTCTGTGAGTTTAGGACTGTGAGTTGATGCCACTGAGGAGCATCTGATGATGATTGCAGCCAAATCCAGCCGTCCACCTGGGACTTTACTCATTCTCTCCTTTCAGCCCTCAAAGCTGCTTATCCAAGCCACAGCACACCGTTCCAAACGGACAAACTGGCCTTCACCAACTTGTCTCAATTCTCCTCATTTGGGAGTCCAGGGTCTCCAGCAAGATGGGTTTAAACCAGTAATCTAAAAATCCAACTATTATTTAGGATAACTAAAACTGTAAAGAACCTCACTGACAGAAATACATTTGTGCTGAATACAAGCAGATCTGCTTGACATTTTGACAGCCGCTAACTGAAGAGAAGATTTATGCAGTGCGTTTATGGTCAGGACGGACAGGATTCTGTAACATAACCAGTCACAATAAACACACACACACACACACATACAAATGAACCTAGCATGCTTGACATTTTCTATGGAAACTTCACTTGTTTAAAATATGTGTAACAACTTTTGAGCAAAAACACAGATATAATTATAGTAATTGAAGTATATAAACAATCATTTTGTAAAATGTTGCAATTTGAAGACAATGATCTGATTCTGACAGAAAATCAGTTGCAAATCACTAATGAAAAGTTGGATGAAGGATAAAAAAAATAAAGAAAGAAAATCCTTTTATGTCAGGGCAATAACTGAACAGATTGATCATTTTAGAACAATTCATATACATAATTATATTAATCATGTATATGAATAAAATAATACATATTTTGGATAAATAATATTAATAAAAAATATGAGGCTTGTGACCGAGTTTACACTAAAGGCTATTAGGCTCTTTTACCTATAGAATGTGACGTAAAGATATAAGACAGAAATGTATCTTTATAAAAGTCCATTACTAAATTAAAGGAAAGTACATCATCTAAAATTATGTATCTGACTCTGAAAATACTCAAACAATAAAGAGACTCATTCTGAGCTACAAAGAGTCAAAGACTTGCAACAAAATCACTGCTAAGCAACTTAAAATTAAACTGGTTAAGCAGCCAAGTGTGCATAGACCTGTATGAATGCAAATAAAATGTCGGAAGCAAGGCAGCCTGAAAAGACGAAAAAAGAAAACTGCCTTTAGAAGGAGTAACGCTGAGCGGTAATGTGTGCAATGACATCTGGGACTGTAATCAGCCGGACGCTTTCAAGACCTGCCAAAGCAAACAAGGCAATAACAAATCCACTTTACAGATCATCGATCTGCCCTGGACCAGGCCAAGCCAAACACAGAAGGACAGGAGTCTGCAGAGCAGGGTCAGTCTCTTTCTGTGACCCTTATAGTTGACTGACCCCCTCAACATAGTGTCACACCATCCCACCTACTGTTAAACACCTATTATCCACATAATCCTCAAAAACACCTGTAAACTAATGCTACATTTTAACAAACAATGGTGGGACGTTTGGTTCAGACAAAAGTCTATTGCCACTAATATGTGAAACCTCCAAAAGATAAACAAATAAATTCACATCAAAGTTGTGTCTGACACCCCAGTACTCCCATACTTCATTTATCACCACTTCTGCCAGTGCTTTTAACCGCAAAAGGTGCATAAACAAATAAACAAATATTGTTTTTGGAAGAACTGCATATTCACAAAAGCATACAATGTACCTATCAATGATAAAATAGTTCCAGATGGAGAAGAATAATAAATGAAAGACCTCATTGATTTTTTTGAGGGGGTGACTGAGTGCAGAAACGAGGCTCTTGCACCGGGTGGAAAATGGAGATGGTTAATCTGATTTGAGAACAGCCCAAGCAGCAGCGGTGGTGCTGTGGATGCTGCAAGAGCCAAGAGAACTGAGCACAACTGGGAATTCTGCAAAAATGAGACAAGATGAGACATACTCACAGAGTAAACTTTTACTTTGCGACTTGAGTGAGTAAATAAGGTTAAAGGAACAAACGTCAAAGACCTGGAAGGTCTTCCAATTGAACAATCTTCAGAGGCACAGAGGAACTGTACTACTGTCAAATAATATTCCAAATTGTGAACAGAAGTTACCAAAAACTGCTTCTGTAGTCTTACTGCACCCCAAAAACTGCTAATCTCGAATCAGGAACCAGTAATGTAAAGATTTAATTGAAAACTAAGCCTATTTCTGCATCAGAGAATGAATGAATGAATGAAGTCGCGTCAGTTACGCTTTTTTCGTAATTTGAATACGGAAGCGTAGGACGTAGCGTAAGCATTTTGAACTGCGAGAGGCGTTAAACTTTCTTCGTAAGTTGAATACGGAAGGCGGTCTGGCGGAAGCTAGATATTTTACTTTATAACTTGTTAAATATGGATATATTTCTTACACAAATGCATCGCTTTGCTTCAGAAGGCCTTTATTAACCCCCTGGAGCCGTATGAAGTACGTTTATAATTGATGGATGGACTTTCTTGAGCTTCATACACGTTATTCCCGTTCACTGCCATTATAAAGCTTGGATGCGTCAGGATATTTATGAATATAACTCCGACTGTGTTCATCAGAAAGAAGAAAGTCATATACACCTAGGATGGCTTGAGGGTGAGTAAAGCTTGGGGTAACTTTCATTTTAAAGTGAACTAATCCTTTAATACACATGTGAAATGATTGCTCAAAACTAGGAGTAAAACTTGTAAACAAAAACTAAAATGTGGTCTGCGTCAGCACTAGACAAGCTAGGAACAATATGAAATGAACAAGATGAAAATGGAACAGTTGTTTTTGCTGAGGTAGAACATAAATCGCCTGGTCAACTCACACCACACATGCCCTGGATGAGTGATGCCTTATTGGCAGGATCCTCTTTCCCCACAGCTTGAAACGAGAGCAATGATTCACTAACTGAAGATCCAGCTAGAGCACAAAAGAGACACACTCCTCTCCATACAAACACACCCCCCAAAACCCAGCAGTAGGACAGCGTGTCAGAATTAGATCTGATCCACCGCAAAGCAGCCTGCACCAGAGCCAGGCTTTTCCTTGATCAAAGCAGCGGTCAGATTTCCTCCACCCAGGCTGCAGGCACCAGAGGAGAACGAAGGTATAGCAGCACTCCTCTTCATCAGCACATGAGCTAGATTTTTAACATTTTGGGGTGAAGGTCATCTGTTTTGGGTGTGGAAAATTGAGGCAATAGATATTTTTTAGATTCAGAGAAAAGAATAGGAACAGTTTGTCCTGTGTAAGCAGTACTGAGAAAGAGGTGAAATACTGGAAGCTGCCACATCTGCTCAGGCTCTCTGATGGACAATGGGCTCTGAGCTAACGTCTGAAGCAGCGACCTCTTTACAAAAACCACAACCACATCATCTGAGAGCGGAAGAGGGAGAAACAGAGAGGGAAGCTGGAACTGCCTCATTATATCAGCCTGATATCATCCTAACCACGGCCTCAATGCCACACCACTACAAACAGAGAGACACAGAGACTGATGAGTGTGTGGAGACGGGACTCTGATGTGTTTAAGGGGAAAGACCCTGAAATAATCCACTGCGAAGGTGGACAGATGTGAGATGAGATCCTTTATTCTCAGTAATGCTAATCACTAAACATGTGCTAAACTAAGTGAGTGAATCCCACAAAAAAAAAAAAAAAAGCCCCCAAAATGGCAATGATCTCTATTTTTAGGACCATTACACATTTTTGCATCATTTTTACAATTAAAGGGTTAGTTCAGCCAAAAATGAAAATTCTGTCATTAATTACTCACCCTCATGTTGTTCCACACCCAAAAGATCTTCAACTGAAGATATTTTTGATGAAATCTGAGAGCTTTCTATCCCTCCATTGGGAGAAACGCAATTTACACATGCAAGGGCCAGTGGTTTATCCTCAGTTTTATGAAGTGACACAAGTGCTTTGTTTGCACAAAAAAAACAAAAAACATAATTCACCTCATTTATTTATGAAAATATTGATCATTTTTGGGTGAACTAACCCTTTAAGCACATTGCACTTTAATTCGCAGTAGCATATAATGTGAAAATATCTCATTCTTAGAAAAAAAATGTTTTTCAAATTTTAAAGTACATTTGTGAAATATACAATTTACATTTTTTTTTTTAATTTTTAAATATACATCATGCACCACTTTATGTATTAAACTGAATTTATAAAGATTTAAAACAAAAACAAAAAATGTTTTTATATAATTGTGTCTGCGCAGAATGATTTTTACCACTGTATTACATTTTTTAAATAAATATTTGGGGAAATATTAGTAATTGTTAGGAAAATCAAAAATAGTAAAATAAATTCTATTTTTTATTTTCTATTATTACTAAGAATGTTATTTTTGAAATAAAAATTATTTAGTTTTTTTATTATTATTTTCTATAGACAGAATACATTTTTTCTTTTTTGTGTTTCTTTTTTTGATTAAGCCGTTTCTTTGTGAGATCGTCCCGGTCATTTCTTTTCTTCTTTCTTTACATGACACATTCCAGTAATAAGGCCTGGATTAGAAACAATGAAGAAAAAGATGCGGCAATGGAGAAAGGGGGCAAAACAGAGGCTGAATATGAATTAATGAGAGTCAATGAACGTGACAGAAAACTGACAAAAAAAGCGACAAAAAGGGAATGAGCAGGCCAATAATAGATAGAAAAAGAGAGAAAAAAGCAACAGAAAGAAGGATGAGGCAACATGCTGGAACAGTAATATGAGGTAACTAAATCCAGATGGGCGGCCAGCGAGGCAATGTGAGGCGAGGAGGCTGAGCGGCCTGTGTGAGAAAGAGCAGACGGATGCACGGCTGCCACAGCGGAGGGAGGCTGATATTCTGCGGCCTGCCTCCCCCTGCAGCTCACACATCAAAGAGCCCAGGGCCCAGCCCCAAGCCAGCACTGAAGCCATGACAGAAAAACAAAAACAACAACAACAAGTGAGCCGAAGAAAATCACTGTCAGATTTGGGCCGGGCCTCCCTGAGTTCCTTCCCCTATCATTTTCTGTATTAGCTGTGGTCTGGGTGCAGAAATGTCCCATTATGTGGGTCAAGATGCACGACTACATGTCGTTTTCACCAAGCGGAGAGTTGGAGCCCAGCTGGTGTTGCGGTGTGTTCCGGCCCAAGATTTATACTTCCAGGCCATTGATGAAACTGTTACTTTTGACCTGCACACATACACACACATGAAGGGAGCGTGGCCAAGTCGTGATTAGAGCCGGAGCCTACGGCTTGCATCTTAATTCCAGAGGGCTGACTTCACACGTGCTCGACCGCTGCAATTACCACCCATTTCAACTTGGGCTCGGTTTCACAGCCTTCAGAGACAGCGTTCTCCACTCCCATGTCTTCATTTGTACCATAATCCACCAACCTTCTGCAAGCAGCGAAACTAGTAATTAAAGCATCATTCACAACTTCAAAGATGACAAAACAGAACAGAAAAAGATCATGGGTGAATAAAAGAACATAAAACGGGACTTTGGTTCTGCTAAAAAGGAAACAGAAGTCGTGTGCTCTTTTAAGACAGCAGTACAGTTCTGTGTTTGAGGTTGCAGAAAGCTTGCAGAAAAAAACAATTACGCCCTGGCCTTCACACTCCAGGGCTGGGTCTGCTGTGATTTAAGAGGCCATGTTTTTCCACAAGCTTCTGGTCACTGCAAGTAGACCTTTTTTGATTCAAATATCCCAACAGGCAGCAGGATCTAGTGCCTGTGTAAAAAGTGTGCCTAAATGGATCATGGATGCTGATAGCCTGCTATTCTTGCCAAGTCAAATAAAGATAAAAAAGTAAGACTGCTGCTACTAAAACCTACAAGCATCAAATGAAAAGATAAGATCAAGATAAATTGACACATTTGTCTGTTATTTATTCATAAGTCAACTATGTATACAATATATATACAGTATATGTATGGGCTAGCCGTGGATTATCCCACTTACAGAATATGTCATTTACCAGCATTCAAAGTTAAAACTGTCACTGAAGTTTGCAGCAAATTTGACTGGAAGGGTTAAAATGATGGTTATTTTTGTCAGCTACCACTCATTAGATCTAGCATTCTGTCCGCTTTAAATGAGACACAGAGATAAAGTAGAGAGAGAGAGAGAGAGAGAGAGAGAGAGAGAGAGAGAGAGAGAGAGAGAGATGCATGTGAATTACTTGCGTCTTTGCAGCGTCTCTCTACTAGCAATGAAGCTGTGAGTTTAATTACTTCAAAAATAGCGACGTTAACCTCCTTGCTGAATAATATAATGTAGCGCTTCAGTAGTGAAGTTAATTTATTAATAATTTATTGCTGGACAGTGTTGACAAGTTTCTGTGCTCCTGTTTGTGTGTGCGCAGCATGATCTCCGGCCTGTGTGTGTGAGTGATACAGAGCGGTGATTAGTCTTGGAACTACTTCTGATTTACAATAAACTGTTTAATTGCACACCTTCCAACCAATCAGAATCGAGTACTCATTTATTTTATTTTTTCTAATTTTATTATATTTATAATATAATAGAGTTTATACAATTAAATATACATAAAATCCATTTTAAATGGATTTTTTCTTAAAATATTTCATGTTTCTTTCAAATAATTGTCAATTACAATATATATTTTATAACACAACCAAGCATAACCTAATAAATTACTATTTTCTTCTCTTAATATTACTAAATTTATTAAGCCATTCAATAAGATCCACACTTTAAAAAAGACAATATTTGGATGTCAGTAAATCTAAATGTCCACCTCAAAGTCAAGAGCTGTAAATGTTAACAGTATGGTGATTGATAAGTACTTTTTGCGTTCATCTAAACTGAATTTTGCTTACCTGACATAATGAACACAACCACTTTGTGCTTTATCTATGGATGGTAGGTGGAGGAGTGTGTATGTGTGTGTGTGTAACTGGCCAGCTTCGACTGTGCTTTGCAGCCCTGTGCCCATATATCAAGCCTCCCGCCGTTCTGTGCCTCCTTCCCCGCTGTGCAAATTTGTCCAATTAGCCACGGCCCCACAGGGTGGAATTCAGTGTGAAATGGGCCTGCCACTGTCCACAGATTAACCAACAATAAAAACCATTTCACAGACACGCCCATTTACAGCCCGGCAACAGCAGCACTGCTGAGGCGAGATGCAGCGGTAACCTCCCATTACCCTAAAATCTTAACTAAACAGCCAAACGTCCAGCCCATGCCTCTCCTTTGTCTAGGTGGCTATTTTATCACCTTTCACTGATCACCTCACACCAGTGACCCGCGCACTGACATAAAACCCCGCGAGCAGGAAAGATTAGATGCATAAGAGCTTTACGCATGTTATAAGAGGCTCCTGTGTCTGTGGATCTGTTTTCCTCAGTTCAGGCAAATTATTATAGAAAAATAATATGTATACATTGGGACTTTAAAATGTTTTTTTTTTTGCATAATTATTATTATTATTATTTTTTTTTTTTCTTCAAATGTTACGTTATCTGTATAACAAACTGTGAAAAGTTTCACAGAAAAATTAATGAATTTTAAAATAAAAAAATAAAAAATTCAATGTGGTCACAGACAAAAAAAAAAAAAAAAAAAAAAAATAGAATATAAATGAAATGTTTTACTGTAAATGTTTATACATCCAAACTAGGAGTGCCATTAATTTTGAAGAGCACTGTACATCAGTAATAATTCTCAGGGGTGTTGCAGCACAGCAAAAAAGTTTCACTTAGAAAATCATGAATTTCAATTTTTTTTTTTTTTTTTTTAATTTGGTCTAAATAAAATAAAATAAAATAATAAAAAAATTTGGTCATTATTGAGCACCTTACTGGAAAATAAAATAAAATAAAATAAAATAAAATAATAAAAATTAAATTAAATTAAATTAAATAAATGTGTGGTCATTATTGAGCACCTTACTGGAAAAATAAAAAATAAAAAAATAAAAATAAAAAATAAAAAATAAATATGTGGTCATTATTGAGCACCTTACTGGAAAAAAAAAAAAAAAAAAAAAAAATAAAATAAAATAAAATAAAATAAAATAAAATAAAATAAAATAAAATAAAATAAAATAAAATAAAAATGTAGTTGGTATTGAGCACCTTACTGGAAAATAAAAAAAACAAAAATAAAATAAAATAAAATAAAATAATAAAACAAAACATTTATTTTGAAGGGTACAGCATACCATGTCGTATACCCCGAGGAAGGCCCTTAAGCCGAAACGCATTAGTATATTTTTGACATACAATTAAAAGTATCCCTTCACCATAAGTTTTGCTGGATTCCTCTTTATTACTGTACATCAGCAATGACTCAATGCAATACAGATGCTGTGTACTCGCACATAACATTTCACAGGAGTGTTGTAGTACAGCTTAACAATCCTAAACATGACTAATCAAATGAAGAGTCTGAGACAGAGCCGAGTTCCAGTAAGGTGCTCAATACTTTCTGATAAACACAAGAGCATCCATTAGACTCGACTGTAGCACACATGGAACTACACTGACATCATTCCCAATGATTGTATCAGTATTTTAAGGAGATACTGCAGGCATGTTTGAGGGAAAAAAAAGGAAAAAAGAAATCTGGGTCAATGGGTGGATGACCTGATAAAGTCTGAAAAATACAGGATTACCAGGAAACTTGGAGGATTCTCATTCCTGTTTGCATACTGTAAAGTGAAGTTAGCAAAGAAAGATAGGATGAGTGAATGCTGATGGGTGCAGAGATTCTTTTCTGTATCTGCCGCCCTTCCTAGTCTCAGCTGAGCTGTTTTGACAAATCTGGCCATGTTATCTGGTGAGGTAAATCCGGCTAAACCTGGTGGTAATGTCTTCGAAGTGAAAGAGATTAATAAGTAACCATTCCAAGGGCTTTAGTGCGGTTAAGATTCTTAACCTATTTAACCTCCGCTGGAACACAATCAAATCAGGACATGAGAGACCAAAACAGCTCCTCGGCAGGGGTCCAGCCATATTTTTTCCATGCTCATTGTCTGTCATGTCGTAGGTCAGCTAAAACAAACAAGCAAACAAGCAAACAAGCAAACAAACAAAAAACGAATGCTTTCCAGCTAGCAAATGAGTTTTCGAGGCCAGACGAACTAAAGTTTGATGTGCGCTGTAACGACACAGGTGCCGTCTGATTTATTGGGAGCAGATCTGTTTCTCATCCAGCTGATGGCTTTCCTTGATTTACACTGGTGTAATTTTTCTGCTGTGGGCGCGTTGATGTTGTTTTGGCTTTCGTCTTTGGCAGAGCTGATTTTAGTAATCTAGTGCTAAGAGCGAAGGGGTGGGGGTAGAGGCCTCTCCTGACGCTTCAGCAGGGCGGCCGTTTGATGTGGCCTGCATGTTTTTGTTCTTGGAGCGCCGTACATAATGAAACATCAAAGGCCCACCGTGACCCTTATAGAGGCCAGGCAGAGAGAGGACACTTAAATCATCTGAGCTGCAGAGGTCCACAGCCATCAGCCCCTCGCTAGGCCCTCTCTAATGAAGATCAGCCTCCGTTCACTCTCGCTGCTCAAGAATGACCACTTCAGCTCCTCCTGAATGAGTCCCCTGATCTGCAAATGTACTTAATCGCATAAGTCACGAGGCAAAGTAAAAGCCGAGGGGCAACGCGCAATGCTATTTCATCTAGCTTTACAGCAAGCGCTGGAATATTAAAAGACCAAAATCATGTTTACGAGCTCAAAAGAGCTTAAAACACTGGTCGTGCGCTAAGGAGCGTCAGCGTGATGAAGGGTTTCACAGAGTTAACAGAAAGATGCCTGTACACTAAATGAATAAATGCAAATATAGTGATAATGCAATATAGTAAAGCAATATTACCTGATTCAATTCAGACTACATTCACATTATCTTATTTCCTAACAAAAACACATTAATAGGGATGAATTCTAAACAGCTGCACCACATATTTCAAACCATTTTATTCTCTTGCTGCTAACAAACAAGGAACTAAAAGTGCTACATAGCGCTGTGCCATGTTTAAATCAAATCAATGTGGGGTTTTTTTAGTGCAAACAGGCCTCTATTCTATGTAATTGTGCTCATTGTACATGGGTCAATGACGTGACGGGTCATTTTTTGTCCAAAGGCCTTAATAATAATAAAACACAAATATATGATCCAAAGTATGTAAGGTAGTACAACTAGATTACTTTTATTGAATCCAAAAGTTTTTAATTATATTTTGCTACATATAAAGGTATTTTAAAGATTTTGAAGTGTCAAAAGGTCACTTGGTTTAACCGTCCAAAGGCCAATACAGCCATTTCATTTGAGATTAAAATATCTTAAAATGTAATAAATATATATATTTTTTATTCTGGCATGATTTTATAACATCATATATTAACACAGTGCAACATGGTATTAAAATTATGTGTAGAAGTCATTGCTTTGTTATGAGAAAGAATGTCCGGAAAAATTAATTTCACTGATGTCATTCGGAGTAACCAATATAAAGGGATCATTTTGGATCAAGTCATGCGGTCAGTATCATGTGACAGGATGTGACATCATTCAGACACCTGCACGACCACATGGTCGTGAAGCAAAGTAACTAACTCTCTTTTAACTATTTGAAAAATTCATGTTTTCACTTGCTCATTCGCATGTCCTGAAACATCAGGTCATTTGGTACAACCGCTATAAAACATGGAAAATGTTGTAATATTTTAAAAACTATAAATTTTTGATTGTCCTTTTGCTAGCTAGTTAGCAAGCTAAATAGATATCAGCATGTTAACATTATTTGAAAACATCGTCATTCGGTATAACCAAACGTGTCATTGGTAAAAAATTTAGAATGATAAACTGAATGATTTTTTTGGTGAAAATGCATTTCATGTATTCTGACTTATTTACACTGTTAAAGAGTGGCCAAAGTTTCAAAACACGAGTTGGACGTATGACAGAGTATTTCTGTGCCAAAAGTACTCTTCCAAATCCTAATAAATTTTGCGGTCTTTTTTCGAGTATGGGGCTGTGTGACGTCAAAAAGGACGAAATTCCTTGTACGGGCACTTCTCCCGGAAGAAAGCGAATGCACACGTCGACCAGAGCGAGAGAGCAAGAGCACGCCTGTCAACACGCGTTCGGCTTTATGGAAGTTGTCGGCAGCGTTGCACAGGTCACAGAACTTCAAAAAAAAAATCAACAATGTCACCAAAGAAGTGTGTTTTTGGTTGTGAGGGAAAGATAACCTTGCTTCCCAAAGAACCCAGCGTTAAGTGGAGCTGAGATTTTTGTGCTCACGCATTACATTGATGCGCTCTCGACATTTGTTATTAAAATAACCATAGAAACTGATAGTTGCAATCACTTTTTTACTGGTTAAAATGAATGGAGAATATCTCGTGTTTTTCCATGGCTGCTCAAGCCCTTATGGTTTCATAAACAAGGCCCAATTCTACGTTGGATTTACAGATCGTTTGAAACTGAAAGATGGAGCGGTCACAGCGATAATGATCCCGGTCATGAGTCGGAACCGCAGGTGGTGAGTAAAACTGCTTCAAATGTCTGTTTTGTTGGCAATAGGCGCCTGAAGTGCATATAGTGCAAACACACAAACATAGTGAATTCATAAATTCATTATTCATCATTCACTATACGCTATATTCATTATAGTGATTCAAAAGTTATCCAGGGATAATGCAATGGTGTATTGTGTGTGTTTAAATAAATTTTTTTAGCTGACCTGTGCTTCTCACTCTTTAGCTCCGCTCACACGGCACGCCTCCAGGCACTCGGCTGTTTTCGGAAAGACTCGGTACAGCGTATGTATCTTTTATAAATATGATAAAACTAAAGACTTTTTGGAGATATGAAGGATGCACTACTACTCTATAGGTACTCAAGATTAACATGAGATTGGCAGAAACTGTGTGTGATACCCCCCCTTTAACACAATAAAAATTCAAAATTAATTATATCTCCGTTATGTTTTTTTTTTTTTTTTTTTTACACTTTTAAGAACCTTATTTGTCAATGACCCACATACATGTGTTTGCATACATATTTTAAATGGCCAGTTCAATACCTAACTGCAGGATTTGGAATCAGGATGTGTAAATTGTGTTTAGCACATTTTTTTTTGGACAGGTCTTCCTGATTTGCATAATTATTTTTTTGAATCAGGAACTAAAAACATTCAAAGAGTGTGTAAAAATAATTGGCACTATCAGAGGATGCAATTCATTCTTAAAGAGACAGTTCACTGAAAAAAAAGAAATGTCATCTTTACCTCACCCTGAACGTCATTCCGAATAACTTTTTTTTTCCTCTGCAGAACATAAAAGAAGATATTTTGAAGAATGTTTCAAATTATTTTGTTCATATCATGAAAGTCAGTGGGGTCTAAAACACCACAGGACTCCACTGACTTTCATTACATGGACAAAAACAAACAAACAGTGAGACATTTTTCAAATTATCATTTGTGTTCCACAAAAAGTCATAGAGGTTCTGGAATGACATGATGCTAAATAAATAATGTCAGTGTTTTACTTATTTTCATTTTTTTCCCTAAATTTCAATCTGCCATTTTAATTTTTCCATTAATAATTTTCAAAATATCAAACTGCCACAATGCAGAAATATATGCGTTTGATGCAAGAGATACAGCACAATCAATACACGCTCCGGCCCATGTAAAGACAGCATCAGTATTGTGAAGAGCCTGCCAACATGCTGACAATGTTGGGG
Organism: Ctenopharyngodon idella; assembly: GCF_019924925.1. Classification (NCBI taxonomy): domain Eukaryota; kingdom Metazoa; phylum Chordata; class Actinopteri; order Cypriniformes; family Xenocyprididae; genus Ctenopharyngodon; species Ctenopharyngodon idella. The sequence goes on along the minus strand of NC_067234.1, from coordinate 29,719,230 downwards.
GGTAAACACATATTTTAATTCATGTCTGTTTCCTCTCAGAGCAGAGACTTAGCCATCCAGCCCTGTCCGCCATCTTGACATGTGCATGCATCAGGCTGGCGCTCCAGTCTAATATTTCCTTAATGTAATGGGGTTTGATCTGGGGTGTCGGATGTCCGATATTGTGCTGTTTTATTACTGTAAAGAGTGCTGAGGGACTCTCGGGTTGAGGCTGGCAGGACCCTCTCCCCTCTGCTCCAGCACTAGACACCGTTGTTAAAGCTTGTCTGTACGGCCCAATAACCACAGACGAATCAGCACTGCCAGAGTCTTATGGAAACTGATACACTCCCATCCGAACACTGCCTCCGGACACTGGATACTTATGGAGAGTATTAACGCCAAACCCTGCTGGACCACCTCACCCGTATTATGCCAGCAGCACACCAACACACACAGACTGACTCTATAGAGACCACATATAAAGTCTATGTGCCCACATAATAATCTAAAAAAACCCACAAATACAATCACATGCACTCTACATGAGACCATACACAAAATTATTTTGCTTATAAAGAGGATGAGGGCCTGTGTAACTGTTGTTTCAGGATTTAGTTGAATGCTTTTTTATTCACAAAGCATGTTTTTTTTAAAAAAAATTAAAAAAACAAAAAACTAGATAAAACAAAAAACAAATCATATTTAGGTCTTGGCTAAAAAAATGGCTGAAAATTGACACATATATTAAATTCCAGGAATATTCATAGTCAACTATGACAATTTTTAATGGCTGGAACAGAAAATATCACATAAATAACATTATCTTCATTATACACAATTTAAATACATATAATTACATTAGAGTACTGGTATTATAATTTTTAGTCTGCTAAATTGGCATTTACGTTCAGTAGGAACTTCATTTGTTGTGATAATTTATCATTATTTTATTATCATTAACAACAAATTCCTGTAATTTTTTAATGACTGCATTTGTGCTGAAACTGATTAGTCAACAGTGAATACGCTTAAGAGATTAAAGTATCACCAGTTAATAGATCAATGATTAAACAGTCCTATACAATAACACTAAAATAAAAATCATATTACATATGATACAACATCAAAACGATATCATAATAATACAGCATTATAGTAATATTACAGCTGATAATCCTGATGCTAGAGAGATCTTTCAGGATCAGAGAAGGTATTTGAAAATGACATTTGCAACTAAATCTCAAATACGCATCCTCAGACCTCCTCTATCTGACAGTGGATTTATCCATAATTATCAAATTCATTTCAAAGGTTGGGGAGCAGAAGGTTGGACCCCAGTGATCTTTTATTCTAATGCAGCAATTTACAAAGCTTGTTATTGACTTTGATGTTAAAACTATCTGGGAGAAACGTTAACCATTGTATTGATCGATCAGATGGAGCACTCAGCATCTTCATCTTCATGTATGGTCTGTATTGATTGTTTTAATATACTCCGCTCCACTGCTTAAACTAGGAGATCATTCTGCTTTATATTTGCAAAGTAACCACTGAATCTGGTTATCACATAATGTTCATGCCAAAACACACATGCTGATTTACAACAGGCTTCCTCTAGAATTCCAGATATCCAAAATATCCAAGACACTCAGCTTGTAAGTCAAAGTAAAGGCCGGGCAAATGACCTCTCCAGGTTTAAACATCAGACACAACATCCTGCTTCTGTTCAGCAGACCTAACGCTTCAGACAGACAACCTCCTGCCATGATGAATGGCGCTGTGACAACTCGCTCTAACAGAGACGGACTGATTCATTCACCACTAGCAGGGGTGTCTAGGTGCACCCTGACCCACCTCCTGCCCTCTCCGCGGGCCCCGAGATGCTGCGGGCCCCGTAGCGTCAGCGAGATAATGGATGGGAGGCTGGAGGGCCGCTGACAGCTCTGGAAACATGTGGCCTAGATTTTTCAGGGAGCCGGCCGTCAGCACAAAGCAGCCCCATGACAGCAGAGCTCTGTCACTGCCACACGGATCTGCCGATCAGCATGCGCCAGAGCTACCTGAACCAGCCGCCACCTGCCCCGACACTTTACCCTGATTGGGACGACAACTGCAACAGCTGGCCGGGGATTAGGTGGGCAGCGCCAGCCTGCGCCGCAAAGCACGGAGGGTCACGGCAAGCCAAAGCCAGGCCCGGCACCTGTCACTAGCTCAGACCTGACTCCATCCCCCCCACCCTGATCGGTTAGTGCTGATGCCTAATAGGCTCGCATACGCTTCCCTGATCCAGCCTACTGGGGATCAGCACCGGCCACTCCCTCTCTACTCGATATCATAGTGCTGATAGCCATTTCTACATGATGGGGCTTAGAGTTCCCACACTGCTTCTGAGCTGGCAGGGATCAGTGAGATATTAATGGGACTTATCAACACATGTGGGTGCAAAAGGGCCGGCAATTTTACGCCCTGATCCGCAGGGGTGAAGGCCAATCCCCGAGAGAATATATCCGCAGTAGCACAGGCAGCTCTCATCACCCAGTCTGCTCACGCCTGACGACTCAATCAGAGCAAATGTAAGGACAGATGGCAACATATACTGCACGTAGTTACACTAAAACATATGGGTCAGTGAAATATAAGTGTCCACGATGAAAGTCACATATTGGTCAATTAAATAAGTGCATCTAAGTTAAAGAAAACAATTTCAAGAAAAGTTTTAATGACTCATGTGGTGTCAAAGTCAAATTATCAAAATATTTTACTATATGTACATATGTGTAATGAGTGTTGGGGGAAGTTACTTTTAAAAGTAATGCATTACAATATTGTGTTACTCCCAAAAAAAGTAACTAATTGCATTAGTTACTTTTTATGGAAAACAGCACACCCAACGCCTCTGCATTTACTCACGATTTCTCTCAACATGGGGTTAGGAGAGCTGTCAGTCAATACATTGGAAAACAAAATAACTCGCGTTACATATTTGAAAAAGTAACTCAGATATTTTGTTGTAAATTTAAAAGTAATGCGTTACTTTACAAGTTACGTGAAAAAAGAAATGACGTAAAAATTACATACGAAATACGACGAATTACGTTCGGATTGCGTATCAAACTGCCAAAGTCACGCAAACTATTGAAATTCTGAAACACTTATGATGTAATGTTTACTGAAATCAACCTGACTTTGGCACTCTGAACCACTGATTTGAAACAAAAGATTCGTAAAGCTTCGAAGCAGTGTTTTGAAATCAGCCATCACTAGATATTGTTGAAAAGTCGTTATTTTGTTTTTTTGGCACACAAAAAAAAAATCTTGTCGCTTTATAATATTAAGGTTGAACCACTGTAGTCACATGAACTATTTTAAATACGTCTTTAGTAGCTTTCTGGGCATCTGAAAGTGTTAATTAACTTGCTGTCAATGTAGGCCTCACTGAGCCATCGGATTTCATCAAAAATATCTTAATTTGTGTTCCGAAGATGAACGAAGGTCTTACGGGTGTGGAACGACATGATGGTGAGTAATTAATGACATCATTTTCATTTTTGGGTGAACTAACCCTTTAAACATAATTTCAAGGCTATGTTCCTTTAAACACATCACTAGGAGAGTGTCAGTTTCTGTGTGTTTACCTTGAGCACCATGTTGATTAGATGACCAGAGATGTTTGGGCGAAATCTTAGAGGCAAACAGGTGGCCGAGGCTAATTGAACTTGTAGTGACCTCAAATACACAAGTGTTACATTAGATCTTGTCACAAGAGATGCTTCCAAGAAAGATCTCAGTGGGCATGTGAGAATGAGAGAGAGAGAGAAAGTTGTTAGAAAATAGCAGCTAATCTCCTGTTGCCCTGCTCATTGTGATGGGTGTCAGAAGGTCACAACCAGGCTTATTTAAATGGCCCATTAAAACAGAGAAACACAAACACTGGTTTGATGCCTCCCGGTTCCTATTCACACAAGTGACACAAAACAGAGGGGTTTAGCTGCTGGAATTAGCAGGGGTTACGTCTATATTGATTCTCAGTCATCCAGGTCACCCCGGCATGACCTGCAGAGGTTTATTAAGGAGCTTCTGGACACGTTCTCCTGGTCTAAGAGTGATCTAATGGATGATGAGGCTTGTTTCTTTTTAAATGGGGTATCCCACTGTAGTCGTATGAATGCAGAGTCAGCATGGTTGCTTGGCCATGTTGGGCTGCAGTACAGACTCCCTGGGCAGAGGCTGCCCTGAGTGACAAGAAGCAGACCCGGTTCTTTGCCTTTCCTCGCCCCTAACTCCCCTTGCTCCATCCCTGGTGACGCCACTTTTAACAGAGGAGCCTCTTACACATTACGGCTCCAGCCACTCCAGGCCTCTTCCCAAGGTTAGATTGCATTACACCTTGGAGAGAGAACGGAGAAGAAGAAAAAAACTTCAAACTTCTTATGCAGTTGCTTGCTGCCTGTTCTGCCGCTCAGAGGCCATAATGGCAGTCATTAAGTGAAAAACGATAACTTGAGCAGATAAAACATTCTTCGAGCCATGAGATACACTCTCCTGGCATTTTTCAAAGTTGAAGTACAACGCTATGGGATGGGGGCACAAAGGAAAAAGGGTGGGCTGGTTCAGGGACATATTCATTAGGAGCATCAGGTCTCAGGAAAGCACATTTCACTTAGAAGTCAATGGTGTCTAAGTCTAGCAAAAAGCAGGAGCTTTAGGTTCAGGGGAGCCTTAAAAGTCACACAAGAGCTCAAAAACTACACTTATATAAATCATCAACAAGCATTAGCGGAACACAAAACAGCCATTCTGCCCAGAAATATCAATTCCCATTATTTAATTCAGCTGTTTATACACTTGAGCTGGGACATAATGAATGTGGATAGAGGACGTTCCTTTCAGGCACAGACTCTGAAGAATACCACAGATTCCTCATGTCAGACTTCAAAGCCAAATAGTTACTCGCAATTAGAGTGAGTGAAGCCTGTTGGATAGGCAATAGTTAGATGCTCCATTCAGATAGTAGGGGACAGTAAATGGAGCCCTTTACCTGCAGCCGTCACTGATCTCAGGTTATTTAGCCCATCACGGATGATCTCAGGAGATTCAGCATACCTGGAGACATTGCCAAACAGTGCTCTTGCTTCGTTTTAAATGGCCTTGTGACTTACAATAACCTATAATTATGAAAATGTTGGATTTTTTAAAAGTGATAAACATTAAAGGGGCTATTTGTATGAATTTTCTTGTATTAATCGCGCTTTTATTGCCAATGCGTCAACAGCTTGTAAAGAAAATTAAAAACCAAGACCTTCCCTGACTTCCTAGGTTGTCTATGAAAGCCTGTAGACTGATTTTTATGTGAAGGACATTTTTGCCGGGAAAGTCAAAAGGACGTGGCATTTACAGACACTCCGGAAAGCCTTTCTTCCGTTCAATGACACATGAAATGAATGCTTATATAATGTTCAGGATAATGCTGAAATAGCCATTCTGTACTGTAATGTCAATGTTTCAGGCAAAGAAACGTGTTTACGAGTGCGAGTAGTAGCATGTTGCTAGCTGCAGTTCACTTAACGGCCACTGGTGTCACTAATAAACAAGGGTTTCTGAATTCTACAAATAGCTCCTTTAATTTACTTAAAGGATGAGTTCACTTTAAAATGAAAATTACCCTAAGCTTTACTCACTCTCAAGCCATCCTATGTGTATATGACTTTCTTCTTTCTGATGAACACATTAAACTTACAAAAAAAGCAGGAGTAGAGGGGTTTCTTCGTAAGTTGAATATGGAAGGCAGTCTTGCGGAAGCTAGATATTTTACTTTATAACTTGTTAAATATGTACATTTTTCTTACACAAATGCATCGCTTCACTTCTGAAGGCCTTTATTAACCCCCCGGAGCCGTGTGGAGTACGTTTATAATGGATGGATGCACTTTCTTGAGCATCAAACTCGTTGGCCCCGTTCACTGCCATTATAAAGCTTGGACGCGTCAGGATATTTATTAATATAACTCCGATTGTGTTCATCAGAAAGAAGAAAGTCATATACAAGTGAACTAATCCTCTAACATGATTCTGACGGGGGCTACTTATCCCTTTAACTTTTTAGTATTGTGTAAATGTAATAAATGTATAATAAATTAAATTTATATATTAATACAATAATATTAAATGTATTAAATATAATTATGAAATTAAATAATAAACACTTATATATGTATTATTTAAATAGAAAAATATATAAATTATATACTTTCATTGTACAAACAAAAAACAGGCTCCATTTACCCAAAATATATCTGACCATGAAGATCTAAATTAATGAAAGAGTTAAAAATAAAAAAATATATAGATTATATGATTACATAGTATCCAAAATGACAAGAACAGATCATTATTATCCACCTCAAAGCTGTGCATAAATAAATAAAATAAAATTGCACATAATTAAAATAAAACTGTGCCTTAAACAAAAGTCAAGAATTACCATAAAAATGTGTTGAGATGAGCTTTAGTGACAGTCTATGGTCAAGAGATTGTTTACTTGGCCACCCCAGGCATGGATAAACAATCAAAGCAGACGACATGTGAGATATACAAGCGTTATTCTCTTGTGGGAGGAAGTCTGCCAGCCACCAAGAGGATCTTGTTTGCAATGTGTAGCCTAATTAATTTGTACACTAACACTTCAATGCCAGTTTGCTGTTCCAAAAAGCATCAGATGCATCTATAGCTGGTCCAAAGGCAAACTAGAATGGGACAATAGTTCACTGAGACTTCAATATCTGGAATGTCTGTAGTAGCAGAGCATTAGGGGTTGTCATTTAAAAAAAGCAGCTAACATGCTAAAAAATGCTTTCAATTGCCCTCAACAGAATCCCCCGGAAGCCTTACAGTTTGACCCCTCTTTATACAATGCTAGCCAGCTGCTCAATCTGAATAGCGGCTCCACCGACGCCTACAGAGGGCTAAGTCACCAGCACCTTTCCCCAGCAGCAACGCATGGGTGGTCCGCAGCCTCGGGCCACAGTCTCACACAAATCACAGGCTAATTGTTGTAATTCTACACATGGTGACAGTTTTAGACCATGAAGCGTGAGGACCAGTGCCGCTGAACCAGCTCGCAGGCGATGGGAGGGCTTCCAAGTGTCAAAGCTTTCTTAAGGGCCACACCACCCGAGACCGCCATACATCATCAAAGCTTTCTCTCTGCAGGAGCAAGAACAAACAGCTTTGAACAAGTCATTAGCACAGTTTGTTGATGAAAGAGAGGGGATAACGTACGTTTGGGGAAGCATTTGGTTTATTTCAGCCTTGAGGAGAGTAGGAGTTGGGCAGGTGGGGCTGCTACCGAGTGGTGTTGAGAGGTCCAGACACTCCTGCTAACCTTGAGCTCTGTGAGATCACTTCCCTCTTCACTATGACCCTTCTGGGTGCCTTTCCTTCCTCCCGTGGATCTGATTTAATACCTCGGCACTGAAATATCTTTATTTTGTTCAGATGAGTGCCATAGTGTTAGGAATGCCCCGATATTACAATTCCGACCAATAATTATTTATATATGTGCTGATAAAAGATATACTACTCTTCAAAATTTTGGTTTTTAAAATGTTTTTGAAAGTTTTTTCTGCTGACCAAGGCTGCATTTATTTGACCAAAAATCCATTAAAAACAGTAATATTGTGAAATATTAAAAAAATTTAAAATAACTGTTTTCTATTTTAAATTGTAATTTATTCCTGACATGGTAAAGCTGAATTTTCAGCAGTCATTTCTCCAGTCCTCAAGAGTCACATGATACTTCAGAAATCATTCTAATATGGCGATTTGGTGCTCAACAAACATTTCGTATTATTATCAATGTTTCAGGATTCTTTGATGAAAAAAAGAACAATTTATCTAAAAATGTATTTGAAATTGAAATATTTTGTAACATTACAAATGTCTCTACTCTCACTTAAAGTATTAATTTCTTTAAAAAAAATCTTACTGACCACAAACTTTTGAACAGTAGTGTAAATGGCCAATATTCAAATTCTAATTCTACTATCTTGTCTAGATAAATTAAAAATAAAACACTAAAAAGTCAAATCAATCATTTTAAATGCTTAATATAGGAATCACAACAGTTTAAAAAAATTGATATTCATTTTAAGATTGGACCCCACTGACAAAAACATTCGTCAAAGTACATTCATTTGTGTTACACAGAAGAAGAAAAAAAATATATTTTCATGATTTATCACAACATTTTTTCTTTTGTCAAATCAACTTAGATAATTAATGTGATTCAGATAACATAATATTTTGAGTTTCTGTTGATTAAATCAATCGCCTTCATTATATCAACTCAACAAATTTTTAATTTCAATGAACTCAAAATTTTAAGGCAACCAGTAACTTATTTTAAGTTAAACCAACAATTCTTGTTAATAGTGTAATTAAAACATTAGTGTTTTTAAAGATTAACTTTAAGTGTACAACAGATTATTGTAATGCAATCTAAATGAAAAAACAGGGAAATGTGTATGCACAATTAAATATCCAATATTATACACACCAATAAATAAAGTAAATCTCTAACATCAGTTAGGAAAGAACACAAACCCTATTTGTGTCCTGAAAAATGATGATTTAGCTCTTTCTACACCCTCAAACTAAAACTTACAAATTATCCATCTTAACCTGTCAAACTCTCCGTCAGAGCCCTTAGTGCTAATTGATGCTATTTGATTCAAACTCACGAACATCAATTTCTGCTGATGATCTGCGGAAAAAGCTTTTGTGTTTGTGTAAAATGATGTCAAGGTTAAATTTGAAGAGGCGAGGAATCAGTCGCTGTGGCTTAAGACGTTCCTGCTTTGTGGTGAAAGAGGGAATGTGTCTGGCAAAGCCAACACTGCCCTTAAATGCTCTAATTGATGGCCAATACTTCTTTCCAACCAAGATGGTGACAGTGCCCTCGAAGATTAGCAGGACCACCTTGAAGTGGGAAAAAATGCTGCTCAACTCATTTGATTATTATGTCTCTGCTGGCCGCCAGGGTTATATTTAAGCATTCCCATAAAGGCTGTCAGAAATAAGACTTGGGAATGGTCTGGCCTTAGATGGTCTGTGTGTGTGTGCGGACAGAGGAAGTAGCGTTTCTCCTCAAACAGCTCAGTGTGTGTTTAAGGGCAGCTCTGGTCAGAGCTGTCACACACAGTGGGATAATAATAGGATGTGTTACGTCCATAACGCAAACAGTTTCCTTCCCACGTTACGTGGGATGGTGTCACTTGGTTTATCACTTCTTTTTTTATATATACATATTTATTATTTTATTTTTACTTGTCTTACAAAAAGAAAAAATCCTTCCCCTTGAGAACTTCCTTTAAGAATTCACAAGAAAAAAAAAAGAAAAAAAAAGAAATAAGAAAAACAGAAAATAAAAACAACAACGCACCCCCATTGACATGGCTCCCAGGCATATGGACATTCCTTGTTTATCTTCAATTATAAATAACTTTGGGAAGTTGTGGATCAATACTTTCCCTGTGACATGCTGAAGAGGAGGAGGGACGTCAGCATGACCATTCTAACAACTTTTTTTGACAAATATCTCTGTGACTTCACGCAATGCACAGTTCCCATGGCCCTTCACTACAAGTATACTGAGAAATACACCACGTTCACTGCAGCCCATTACAATTCTGAGAGAAAGACACTGATTTAAAGATTACAGACCAAACTTTGGCTGTGTTTAAATGACCAACACATAGATGGTGGAGAGAAAAGACAAGAGGTTAGAGCTACTGGTGTTTTTACTGGCCTGGTTTCACTTTTGAAGGATTTCCTTTGGTTTCAGCCAAAGATACCATACACACTTTATTACATTCAAAAGCTATCATTAGGACAGGATTGGAAACTGTAATTGGATTGTGATGGGGAAAAAAAAGTTGTCAAAATATAATTATTTTTAAAATATGGGGAGAAAATGTCTGTGAGCCAACACAATGATACTGTTCAGTCTCTATACCCAAAAATAGGAAAGAACAACAAGAAAGCCATTACTTTATGATGACAGACTTTGCTGGAAAATGATGTGGACCTGTGACCCACACTTTCTAATACAAGATAGATGGAGAAGTAGAGAAGTAGTAGCCAAATTTTGTTTTAAACACGTCTTAGGCTTTTACAATGAAATTTGAAATATAAAACTGAGTGGAGACATGGTTCTCTATCACGGTGGTGTTTACACGCAGCCCTTACACGCAGAAAATACAACCCCGATCATCATGAAATCTAAAGTCATATTCACAATCACTAGGCATGGTTGCCTTGTACCGTGTCCGAGCCCACCTCTTCAAGCGGGCCAGGGCACGGTTCAGCGTACCGTGCCCAAGCAGGGTACTTATCGATCACACAAGTCAAACAAACCAAACTTTGGGGGGTCAAACGTGCACTGTTGAGAAAGTTGTGTATTTTCAACGTGTTTTCTGCAAAGCTTAGCACTTGCCTTGTTGAAAAAAAAATATCCTTCTCGTTCACAGTCACCACTCAGATTGTCATTATCTAAAGAGTAGATGCCGTTTTTCTCTGTTTGCTTCTGGACGACTGGCGCTTCCTCTCAGCACAAGTTTGTTATTGTTGTAAAGCGCAGTATTCCAACTTTGTGAATATTCATAGCGAATTCTTGATGGCATGCGTCTGAGCCAATGAAATGTGATTTTCAAACCCTTGCTGATGTAAACAAAAGATCTTACTCGTGCTGACTGACAGATCCAAAGTGCACGCACAAAGACGCCTCAGACAGCGCGCGATTCCAGTATACACACATACACGGAATTACAGCATTTCAAAAAAATCTGTCTTGGCAAGTATTCACGCAAACAGGATCTGTTATGTCTTAAGTGAACATTTGGTTAACTGTTGGGGAAAAACATCTGATGTGTAACATTATATTAGATACGTGTGGTACAGTAGGTATTAATATACAGGCTGTCTGTTTCATTAATGTAGCTCAGTCATTTTTTGTCGGATTCCAACAAATCATACATCATGTTTTTTTAAAAGAGAATAAATAACAATAACTTATTTTGCCAGCACAGGTCACATATGAAAATAAAGTTATAAATAAATGGGTTGCTATATTCTATACCAGTGTTTCTCAACTGGTGGGTCGCAACTCAAAAGCGGGTCGCGGAGTGTGCAGTCAAAGAAACAACAACAAACGTAATTCTTTTATTTTGAAAGACGTGCGTGAAAGCTGTTGACACTGTCAGACGCAGTTTAAGTAAAGAGTGCCTGAGAAAACTGTGTTGTCCTGATTCAGTATCTGCGGTCAGATGAGATGTCGGGCTAAATGTCAGTGTCATTATTTTAATGTTATTTTTGTAACTTGCTACTAAATAGGAAAACAAACTGCTGTATATCACTTCAGTATAAATAAAGCCCAAATTATGAGCATGCAACGTCGCAGTTATGTTTTCAATTATTAAGTCATAAAATTACCAAAAAGTACCAATAAATTACGTAACTGGTACATGCAGGTATGTTGTTCATTTTTCATCAGGAACAGTTTCCATATGTTTCATTAACAGTTCATGCTAGTATTGTGATAACTTTTGTTTCTTAAAGGGTTAGTTCGCCCAAAAATGAAAATAATGTCATTAATTACTCACCCTCATGTCGTTCTACACCCGTAAGACCTTCATTCATCTTCGGAAAACAAATTAAGATATTTTTGATTAAATCCAATGGCTCAGTGAGGCCTGCATTCACAGCAGACACTTCCTCTCTCAAGATCCATAAAGGTACTAAAAACATATTTTAAACAGTTCATGCGAGTTCAGTGATCCTACCTTAATATTATAAAGCGACAAGAATACTTTTTGTGCACCAAAAAAACAAAATAAAGACTTTTCAACAATATAGTGATGGGCCAATTTCAAAACACTGCTTCAGAGCTTAACGAATCGAATCAGTGACTCAGATCTCCTATCAAACGGCTAAACTGCTGAAATCACGTGACTTTGTCGCAAAGCTCCGAAGCAGTGTTTTGAAATCGCCCATCACTATATTGTTGAAAAGTCGTTATTTTGTTTTTTTGGTGCACAAGAAGTATTCTCGTCGCTTTATAACATTAAGGTAGAACCACTGAACTCACATGAACTGTTTTAAATATGTTTTTAGTAGCTTAATAGATCTTGAGAGAGGAAATGTCATTGCTGTGAATGCAGGCCTCACTGAACAATCGGATTTAATCAAAATATCTTAATTTGTGTTCTGAAGATGAATGAAGGTCTTACGGGTGTAGAACGACATGAGGGTGAGTAATAAATTACATTATTTTGATTTTTGGGTGAACTAACCCTTTAACCCCACAATGTCACTTTATTTTCACTTTGCTTTATTCTGTATACTTTTAAATTACTGGTGGCTCATACCAACTTACTAACTTTACTGTATTGTATTTGGGACTGCTATTACAAAATTACAAGACCACAGAAATACAGCTGACTGTTTGATTTTCCAAACAATGCAGTGTCATCAGAAGTGAACACTGTCTGCCCCGGAGGGTTCCGACAGCACAGCTAATAATAAGGAAAACATGTGGTACCTGATACAGGCAGCGGGAAATGACAGCGAGAGTTTGTGACAGAGAGCATTTGTCCGTGAGCGTGAGAAAAATAATGTGTGCGTGTGTGCGCATCAAGTCAGAGAGAATGTGTGTGTTGTGTGACGCTGCATTTCCGTGCAGACATCGAGGGCCCTTTGTTCGGCCGGAGAGTGAGTGCGAGCAGGATGGCCCTCTCTCTCCCCAGGCTCAGATTAGTCTCAGCTATCTAACACAACAGATACTTTGTAAATCCAGTCGTTCTGTTACTGGAAAGCTCATCATTTCTGGCTCTCTGCATCCCATTCTTCCTCTTGCTTTCTCACCTTCGATTCTCAGTCTCCCCCTTCGAGTTTGAGAGAGATAGATTTAATAAAAAGTGAAGCGAAAGCGAGAAGGGACTGTTTAAGCCATCTCTGGTGCTCTGACATTAAACAGTGCAGTCTGCGGAGCTCGGCCCAGCGGCCCCTCTAATCTGGGCTGATTTATGGAGCGCTCTTCCTGTGTCTGCGCTGGTGGGGAGGGCCTCAGATCCTGGAGACAGCCTGGCGTCCCCTGCTACGGACACTCCACATGCACGCTATACCCTGCCCTCCAGCCAGTCCTACACCGGGACGTCTCTCACACACAAACACACACAGAGTCTCGGTAGTGTGTATACACACATGTGTTTGTATCACATAATCATACACAGATGATGATTATGATGCAGTTGTAAACTTGAGGATTGAGGGGTATACACACTCGCACAATTTCTCAAGAATACAACCACCCACCCACCCACCCACTAAACAGATCACAAAACACACTCAAGCTTGGACCAAACAACAAAGCCAAGAGATATGTGAGCCGGCTTATATGGCTAGCTGTTAAATCGCCCACTTCTTCTAGCACAGGATGAACTTTGCAGTCAAGAAGAGGAAGTAACTGAGAAAATTATGTGAATATTTTATATAGACACACATTCTCAGCCTGCTGATAATTGTTACTCCCACACGTCAGAGGGCAGAGGAGACACAAATTGGCCGCTGACGGGCAGCTCTGGTCATTCGTTTTGAAGAGATTGTGAAACATAACTTGATGAATGTGAGAAGGATGTGATATCTGTTTGCTTTTCTGCTGGCTGTGGCACTGCATGATATGGCAAATCCCATTCATCCCCATTCATCAGAATGCGCACAGACATCTTAATGCAACCCAGCGTCATTCATGAACTCTGGAGCCCTTCTCTCTAAGCTGTGTCTGCCATGAGAAAACATCAACCAAATATGTACAAGATGTATTTTTTTACATCTTGCTCTAAGGGTGTATGTGATGTAATCTTGGCCAGAGACTACGAATTTGAGCAACAACACACTACACACTTTAACGTGTGGTGGTGATTTTACACTGGGTTCATTTGTTTTTGCTCAACAAACATTTTCCCACTCCAAAAAAATCCTAAAAAAATTACAATTAAAAATAAATGAAAAAATATAAAGTATTATATATACTATAGAAATATAAAAATATAATTTAATTACAAAATAAATAAAATTATTAATCATATTGTTATATCATATTAATATAAACACAATATTAATATAGGCCACGCTCACACCACAGCAGAATACACTGTAAACCTGAATAAGTTGGCAAAACTCAAAAAATTTTAGGCTAGAACTTAAGAAATTCAAAGTTTAAGTAAGCAGAACTAGCAGATTTTTATTTTGTACTCACATTTTAATTGTTCTTAAAGCTGTAGTCCGTAAGTTTTGCCTCTTTCTCGCCATCTCTATTTAAAACCTGCAATTGCAGTTTTATGCGGAATTATCATCTTTACGTGCATTGTGCATCAGCACGGCTCCTCAGCGCGGATGAATCTAATGTTTGCTGTCAGTCACCACATCGGTGTGGATACTGTACTTCGCAATCACAGATTCTAAGTCTTGGAAGTATGACCAAAATAAGAATTTTTGCCAGAAAACTTCATCTGAACAAGTAAGTAACATGTCTGCCACTTTTGTTCTGACCAACTGAGAAAAAAAGCATTAGTCTACAATAAATCGCGCTGCCAATGGTGATTAAATCTAACAATCGCTTAACCTGGATCACGTCAAACCATGCAAATTATTATTACTGTTACACTTTGTTTAGTGTGTATTATCGTTACCTGTAGATTTCAATTTCCACTCCACAGTCCGAAGTCTTTTGCTTTTGATTGCGGGTGAATCTCCAGTTGTCAAAGATGATTGTCATTTGGACCTTTCTGGATTACAATCCGCCATCAAAATGAAGTTTAATTATTTCAGCTGCTGTGAGAAAAGGCTATAAATGATCCTCTACCAGCAGCATCCTATATGCATAGTCTACTAGCAGGGACTCCTTCCTTTCTGTTTACAGATGTGACGTAATGACGCAAAGACGAACTGCTGCATGCTCGAATTTCCCGCGGAAACCCACCAGTACCAATTTTATAATAAAACATTATTACAAGCTTACCATTGTGAATCGGGCTGAGGTAAGGAGATAGTTTTGAACACTGGCTGGTTATGTACTTGCTCTAAAAATGATTTTGGTTAATTTTTAACCAAAAAAAGTTACAGACTACAGACAACTTAAAATGTGAGTATTCATTCACTAATTCATACATTTAACTTAAAATTTTCATGTAATCTCAATGTAAACATTTTTACTAGTTTAAACTTAGCTAGCTACAACAAGCTAATTCAGAAAATGCTAATTTGCTAACAATACTGTAGCATGGTATAGCACTTGCTGAATGGGTACAGCAATATAAGGCATTTAACATACCCGCTCTCAAACCAAGCCACATGCACCACTTGTCACCATGATGGTAACTCTCCAAAAACCCACATGAACAGAAACTATTCTAAATTAGCATAACAAAACATTAAGCACTATTAAATCTCCCACTCAACATTAATCTTGCACAAAGAAACATTATCTAATACTTAATTTTAACATTTACTCTGCTTTTTGAGTGCCACGAGCAAAGCATGCTGGGAAATAGAAATCCCAGCCCAGTTTCAGTTAAACTTAAGTTCGTCTAAATTAAAAAAAAAAAAGTTAATAAGACTCAAAACAATGAAACAGTTCAGTTTACTTAAGTTAAAATATATCAGTTCTGTGAACTTGAAAGAAAAAGAAAGTGCTAAATATTCAAAAAATTTAATTTGACTAAACTAATTTGTTTAATTTAAGTTTCTCCTAACCAAACTAATTAATTATTTTGAGCGTTAGGGTTTACAGTGTATGGTTGTTAGTCCTATATTTGAGAACTTAATACGGTTATGTTCACACACAGTTCAGTTATTTACAGGTGTGAGAATCGCATTCTATAACCAAACTAACATCCCCGTAAATTTTCAGGACTCACAACCACATTCTCTGAAAACCCTGTGTGTGTGAACAGAACCAGACTGGACAAGTAGTTGCCTGTCACATCATACAGTGTGAGAGAGCCGTTCTGCGCTGCACAAACGCGTGTCTACTAAGTGTTGTGGGTTTTCACGTGTGGTTTCATGTGTGGTTCTACCCAGATATACAGTAAAAGCTGCTGTCGGTTAATGACGATTTGACGAATTTGACTTGATTGGACTCTTGTCGTGTCAAAAGTTGTAAAACTTTTCAATGTAATGGATGTTGCCATCTTTAATATTACTTTGGTCACTATCACTATGGTTACTGGTAAGAGAGTACGGGTTTGAGTTCATGCAGACATTATTCAAGATGCTACTGTAAGTTGCTGTGTGAACAGAACACTTCAAGACTCACACCAGTAACCAAATGTTATTTTATAATAAAATACTTTTTAATTATTTTATAATATCATTTTAAAGAAATAAATGACAATAAAAAGGAAATAAATATACAATTAAAAATATATATACAATTTCTAATTTACAATGAATTTCTACTAAGAATTATCAAGATCAAATAGCTATCTGAAACAATATACAAAAATGCCTGTGATACACAATAATGCTGTTTAGCTTGGCAGCTATGATTTGAAAAGCAGCTTTTGTTTACTCAGTATAAGTTATGAAATCATTGTGAGCTGACACTGGATAGACTGTCACATTGGATGGCCAGAAACATATTGCAATCATATTTTAGTTGCCTGACTTTTGTGTTATTGTGGCATTACAAAAGCTCAAAAGGAGGGCCGAAAAGTAAAATTCAAATGACTGTACCATTAAACCAGATGTGTCAGTATTCAGGTAGGTAGCTAGCAATAAACATGCTGGATATAAACAAAACTTCTGTAGCTTAAGTTATCATCATAATTTCCAATGTCACCCTTTTAGCTGCAAACTTGCTGACTAAAATGTCTCAGGGTTTGAAAAACCACCACTACACTAACCAGGTGTGAAAACACTCTTATCTTGTTTTGACTCTGAGAGCCAGCACACACCTTAACATTGAAAGCAGTACATTAACACCGAAACTCTAGTCCATTGGCTTTGCTTTTAATGAGGATTGGAGCCATTCGTCTCCATTAGATCGTTGTGTCCGAGCGGCAACAGCCATTATCCCCTCAAACTTGTCTAAACACACGTGCTGACTGGCCTCACATGCATCGATCCTCCACACACGCACACACACACATAGGCACACACCCTCTTACTGGAAGGCTGGCAGAAGACCGGCCAGGATTGGACTGGTCAATATCACTTACACCGGGAACCTAAGAAAGGAGCTTCCACTTCTGTGGGCAAACACTCGCTTTATTTGGGAGCATTTGGACACATTAGCGCTGACATTTGTTTGAATTAACAACTAGGAGCTGTTACAGGAGCACCTTTCAACAGACTGGAAAGCTTGACTCACACTTTAAACATACAAATTAGTGCTATGTCATGTTTTATCGAAACAAGTTGGGTTAATGTTATAAATGTGAACCGACAACAACATATAATGTTAAAAATAAGAATCCATGTGGTAAATTTAATCTTTGATGAAGTGCCAGAGTACCTGTGAGTGATTTGGGATGACTAACGTGGGATAGCGTGAGCAAGGGAGTACAACAAAAGAAAGAAAAACATTGTTATAACCAACAGGTTGCCTCAGCGTGCATCTGGCCGTCTTGAAGAGACAGCAAAGGATATCCTACAGGTTGCCCCTGCTGTGTTTTAATTGCTTCTGAGGGGAACTGCGGCCTGATTCAGCTTTTAAAATGAAATTGGCGTCATAATAAAGCAGAAATCATGGAGCGGGAGTTCAGACAGAGTTCAGCACTGAGCTTCACTCCCAAGTACGGAGTGCGCAAAAGCCCCATCATCCTCCGCCTCTCAGCGTGGGGGCCAAAAGAAAATGGATAGTATCTGTCTCTCTGACAGAGAAGAGTTACTGTGTGAAAACTACATGCTTTATCAGACTCTCTGGTTCTCAGAGCCAGGCAAGCGGCTTGAGAGAGGGAGGCCTCGAGTTCAGCCAGAGAGACTAATTTTAACCTGCCACTGTGAGCCGGGCCCTGCCGGGTCGGTGGGAAGTTGTGGAGGGGGCCTGACCCCGCGGCAGGAAGAGAGCCTATCGACTCCGAGTGTCTCTTGGTTCGAGGCTCCCGCGGGAAGGACAGCCTGGCAGGACACTGCTCCTCACGTTCCCACCCCTCCACACGGCCCTGCCTGGCCTTTGCTGCTCGGCAGAGTTGTTGGTTCCCAGGCCTGTACCCTATTTTCCAGCTAACCCTTTCTCCCATCAACCCAGCTTGGTTTTTCCCAGAGCTCTTGCCCGCACTACTGAAAGTCAACGACAAAGCCATTAGGGCTGGATATTGACAAACAAATTTTAGATTCACAATTCAGATTCACAAGATCTCAAATCAATTCCAAAAAAGCACTCTCTCTTAGCTATTTGCTGTATATTGTACAACAAACCTTCTAGCATGGTACATTACAAAATATACATACATACAGAGAGAGAGAAAGAAAGAAAGAGAGAGAGAGACAGAGAGAGAGAGAGAGAGTTATACTGTATATATTTGAGAGTTATTTTAGATGACTTACTAAAAAGAATTTCATAACAGCAATTTGTTCATGAATCAGACTATAATGGTTGAGTTGTTGGTTGATTCAATAAAAATAACTTTTTTTAAAGAGTAATTTGCGTGAATTTGACTCTACAGGTTACACTGTACTGTAGGTTTTAATTTACTAAAAAGAACCAGTTTATGTGACATGTGAAGGCCAAGTATGGTACTCTGAATTTGTCCTCTGCATTTAACCCATCCAGTTAGTGCACACACATTAGGAGCAAAGAAGTAGTGAACACACACACTGCAAAATGTGGATACACACACACCCCCAGAGCAGCGGGCAACCATTTTGCTGTGGCGCCCGGGGAGTGATTGGGGGTTAGGTGCCTTGCTCAAGGGCACCTCAGTCATTTCCTGCTGGTACTGAGACTCGAATCTGCAACCTTCGGGTTACCAGCCTGACTCTCTAACCATAAGGCCATGACTGCCCCAATTTGTCATTTGTTCATGAATTGGGCTATACTGGTTACAGTGTAGGTTCATTCATTAAAAAGAACTGGTTAAATCGCTCACTGCCATTATAAAGAAGAAAGTCATATACATCTAGGATGGCTGGGGTAATTTTCATTTGAAAGTGAACTCATCCTTTAATAAGAGTCATTTTCATGAATCAGATATTTCCTATTGGTGGGATATTGAATTTTGTGCTATTGTATGCAGGCCGCAAGGTCAAATGAATAGAAAATCTTTTTTCATGCCATTATTCCACTGTACATAACCTTTTTATCATATTAAATTCAAATTAGACTTCAAAAAATATGATTCGGGTGAAATTAATTTTCTAAAATATGATTTTATTTGCTGAGGGGCAGTAGCTTCAGCAGATTTACCTCTGCAGGAAACACAGACATAGAACAAAACATTGATCTTGGGATTTTAAGAATCTATATCGAGATCACTCAAATGAAAACTGAGATTGATATTAATCAGATAATCAATATTATTACACAGTTCTAAAAGCCAGGGGATGTGCATTTCAGGACATCAACAGTGGACATCTCAGCCACAGGCTGTGCCCCACTACAGACTCTGCAGCATCATCTCTCTGATCGAATCACTTTAATGAGCCATCTCCAGGAGACGCCTGAGTACAGGTGCGTTGACAGGCGTCGTCTCCTCTAGTGCAGTCCGGCGCTGTGCACGTGTATGTGTGTGTGCTAATTATAAAGCGTGACACCTTGAGTGAGGAAACAGTGTTGATTGAACCCTGCGATATACTGAGGGTGTTCATGTGAGAGGACTAGAGGAGACAACTCAACCGCAGTGCCACACCGGTGGGCCGAGGTGTCACAAACACTTTCTTTCCTTTAATAAGGGCTACATTCATGCCGGCAGCAGCGGCCAAAGCAAACGGGCACACAAGGAGGGGTGAAGACTATACTGGGAAATAGTAAAGTGCAAACAGTCTGCAATTGTGTTGAGTATCCAGGCAGTGGAGAAATTTCTGCGGGGAAAAAGGTTGAGCATCCCGACCCTGGAGAGAATTCTAGGAAAAAAGGTCATGTAAAGCCTCATGCTCCTGTTAATCAGATGAGGCGGCAGCACTGACACACTCTGGGGAGTGTGTGTGTGAGTATATGTATGTGTGAGTGTGTGTGGTCGAGGGTGTCACTCTGTGCCTCTCATCACAAGTCTACTCTATGATGGTTTCTGATGGCCTGCCAGGCCAAGACACAGGCCCTTCTGGTGGAGGCAACAGCGGTGTGTGTGTGTGTGTGTCAGGGGTGGCCTTAATTCCATTCATAGCTGAACTGATGGAACATGAAAAGTGTAAACTCCATCCCATACCTCAGATCAACAACATACAGACACAGTGGAAGTGCATTATTCACAGCACAGGCCACAGAGCAGCTGTTAATGCTTGTCTTAAGTGCAGAGACCCACTAAAGCCCTGAAGTTGCACAGTAAAAAAAAAGACCTTCAAAGCTTACCACGAGGAGCCATATGGAGACTACATAAACACAGAAAGCTCAAATACATGAAAGAAGCATTCGAGGATGCAGATAAGCCCACAATGATACAATGCAGACTGACTTTATTTATGAAATGACAGTAGATAAAGATCCTTCTTTCTTTCTTTTTTTTTTAATATTTGTGATCTCCAGCTCTCATCTCTCCTATACTACTGAAGATTTTACAACCCAAGAGAGACGCTTAAAAGGGTGTTTCTTCAACTATGGACGCTTTTGGTCCTGTGGACATCTAGAAAACACCCACTTAAAACACACTTTTCCTGTCATTTCTGAAAGTACGGGAAAATCTTGCCACAGTATCATTTCCACCACATCTCTAATGATGTATAGAACTAACATTTTAACATTTTGGTATAAAATGGCCTTTAACTTAAAGTCTAATTTCATAGATTGTATTTTAAGTATTCTAAATACAACAACATAATATTATAATCTCTTTTTGCAGAATTTGGCCACAATTTGGCCACATTAAAATAATGAATCACTGTATTTTATAAAATAATGACATTTACCTTGATTTCTCTTTGATTTCGTTACACATCATGCCACATTTTTCATATTAAATATGCTCTTCCTTGACACTCTCATCTTTTTGGTAATCAAGTACACTCACTTTCGAATAAATAAATAAATAAAACGTTATTAAAGGGTTAGTTCACACGAAAATGAAAATTCTGTCATTAATTACTCACCCTCATGTCGTTCCACACCCATAAGACCTTCATTCATCTTCAGAACACAAATTAAGATATTTTGGATAAAATCCGATGGCTCAGTGAGGCCTGCATCGCCAGCAATAACACTCCCTTTTTCAATGCCCAGAAAGGTACTAAAGACATATTTAAAACAGTTCATGTGACTACAGTGGTTCAACCTTAATGTTATAAAGCGACGAGAATACTTTTTGTGTGCCAAAAATAACAAAATAGTGACTTTATTCAACAATATCTAGTGATGGCTGATTTCAAAACACTGCTTCATGAAGATTCAAAGCTTTACAAGTCTTTTGTTTTGAATCAGTGGTTCAGAGTGCGATGTCAATTAATACCAGTCACGTGAACTATTGAAGTTTCAAAACACTTATGACGTAACGAAGCCTCGTTTACTGAAATCATGGGATTTTGGCGCTCTGAACCACTGATTTCAAACAAATGATTCGTAAAGTTTCGAAGCTTCATGAAGCAGTGTTTTGAAATCGCCCATCACTAGATATTGTGGAATAAAGTCGCTATTTTGTTATTTTTGGAGCACAAAAAGTATTCTCGTCGCTTCATAACATTAAGGTTGAACGACTGTAGCCACATGAACTGTTTTAAATATGTTTTTAGTAGCTTTATGGGCATTGAAAAAGGGAGTGTTATTGCTGGCAATACAGGCCTCACTGAGCAATCGGATTTCATCAAAAATATCTTAATTTGTGTTCCGAAGATGAAGAGGGTCTTACGGGTGTAGAACAACATGAGGGTGAGTAATTAATGACATAATTTTCATTTTTGGGTGAACTAACCCTTTAAGAACAAAATTAATTAATTAATTAATAAACTACTTAAAAACATTAGGGACAAAAAAAATTATGTAAATAATTAAATAAAATCGATCATTCATTATTTAATCAATTAATGGTGGAAATGATGATTGAGGAACTGTTTTTTTTTTTAATTAGATCATTTAAATTATATAAATCTTTAAACAATATATACTAAAATGGCTTATGTTCATTTAACTCTTTGTTTATATTACAATAGTTTGGAAAATGTAATAATAAATATTTCAAAGAAGGATTTTCTAGTTTAAGATTGAAGCTCCAAGTCTGGGACAAGGGTAAAAAAAGAGTCAATTTTAATGTGACCTTCATATAAGAAAAAGTTTTTTTTAATCAAAACCAAACTCTAGGACATGTGTCCAAAGTTGAAGAAACACCATTAAACTAATGTTTTGGTGTACCTACTGTGCCAGCAATGATAGCTGGCATTTACTTTCTGGAGTTGTACCTCAGAAACCATCAGAAGCATGGTGGTCCCTCTGTCATCATTTGCCCATGGCAAGCTGATTAAAGCACAGGAGGCCCCAGAGTGGGCAACATAACCATTAGCATACCCCTGATGCTCAGGGAGGGGGTTTTTGAGCTTGGTGTGATTTATTCAGGGTGTCACTCATGTCTAGATGTGAGGAATGGAGAGTCCTGACCCCTGCAGGACAGGCCTAAATGTGGCAGAGAAAGCTGATGTTTGGTTCCCATGCGATCTTATTTACCCAGTGCTATTTTGGAAGTGCTTCATGCCCCCTGAGCATAGCGCAGCCTGCCTCCTCTCTTCCCCTCCAGAGCCTTGGGTTATGTGAAAAGCCAGGGAGGAAAGAGGAGTGCCAAGCCGACCGATGTAGCCCTCCAGGTCTCTCAAACGTCAGAGTTACTCTCTGCAGGCTGTGTGGCCGAGGAGAGGAGGTGAGGGGTATTCTGAAGCTGAGGTGGAGGGACTAAGGCAGGGCCAAAGCTTGCACTTCTATTTCCTGACCTGGCAGTCATTCACAGGGACCCTGCTAAGTTCCATTTCCAATATACACCGGCTTTATATAACAATCTTACCGCATTGCCTTCCTCAGCACGCTGGCCGTCCAAATGTGTGACGCATTTGAATGCATTGTGAGCAGGGTTGGGATCAGGGTTCCATTTTTTAAAACCAAAAGACATTTGGTCCTGTTATATATTTTACCTAGTCAATGACACTGCAGCATCACTATTAAGTCTACCTTGGAAAAATACAGCACAACCATGACTCTTAAAGCGATAGTTCACCCAAAAATGAAAATTATGTCATCATTTACTCACCCTCAAGTTGTTCCAAACCTGTATAAATTTCTTTGTTCTGCTGTACACAAAGGAAGATATTTGGAAGAATGTTTGTAACCAAGCAGATCTCGCCCCCCCCATTGACTACCATAGTATTTTTCTTAGGGGCGAGATCTGCTTGGTTAAAAACATTCTTGAGGGTGAGTAAATGATGACAGAATTTTCATTTTTGGGTGAACTATCCCTTTAAAACCTATTTTTTTCAGTGAATAAAAAACCCACAGCACAAACAGTGTAGTCTGATTCAAATGTCTCTCATTAAATGGTTCTTTTTAGTGAATCAAACACATACAGCGCAAACAAAGTAGTCTGATTCAAATTATTCTTATGAGTTTTTTTTTAGTAAATCAAAAACATACACAGCAACAAGTCTAGACCGATTCAAAAAACTCTTATGAGCTGGTTCTTTATTGGGAATAAAAAATGATCGGGTGATGGGGGATACCAAAAGCATGTTTGTCGCCAATCAGTAACTGAAACTGAAACTGAAACAAAGCATTATAAACGAGTGCTAATCTGCACCTAAGGACAGTATATGAAAGGACTAACATGTTATTGTGTGAGAGTTTAGCAAATCAGAGCCCTTTTACCTCAATTTCACCCTAAAAAAAAAAAGTCCACCGCTTTGCTTTTTTCCCCTATCCCTGCTGTCAGTGCATCTTTTCTGGTGACTCTGATATCTTGAGAAGTTGCATGTTGCTTCCTGATCAAAGCACTCCACAATCTTCTTTGCTAATTGCACAATTATCTCCAGAGTGCCTTGAACGGCAAAGACCCTTTACAGGACTGCATCTAATGGCAGCGGCTATCAAAGCGCAGCTCTTGTTTTCTGATGTATGGCCACAGGCTTGGCTTTTAAGGGAAGCACAGCCTTTAAAGGATGTCTCTGTTTTAAAGAGGCTGCAAGGTTAAACCCCTCTAAATAATCTGGACAAATGGAGCTAGTTAGGTGGTCTACTTGTCCACGTGTACAGAAAAAGAGGGGAAAACATGTAGGGAAGTGGGAAAAGGATACAGGACGTGAGATGGACAATATTGGCCCATTATGTGTGTGTCAATGAGAAGCCTGTATGTATCATTGTACACAAAACATGAAGTAATAAACCCGTGAGAAAATCTGCAGATAATATAACTGCATGAAACAAATGTTAATGTTGTCAATAAAAATCACTCATGAAAATGGTCGTTATCTAAGGGTTTTCTTGAATTCGTCAACAATAATAAGGGCAGGATGGGCAACACACATCATGAAGATCTAAAATAAATAAATAAATGCAGGTATTGCTAGGCATTGTCATTTGAGCAGTGTTAGCAGAAGCAGATATGTCCAAGTTAATATATAAAATATCTGATTATTTGGTTTAATTTTGTAATCTCATTAAGTAATATTTATTTTCATTGACTAAAATAAGACATCAGTTTAATCAGTAAAATTGAAAATGAGTGAGTAAAACTGATTAAAATAAAGAAGACTTTATGTAAAAAATAATCACTGCACTAAGCTGATCATTGCTATCATTGAATGAGACTCTTTCTATTGAGGTTAGAAGCTGGATGAAATACAGTTTTAAAAATATGAAACCTTTCCAAACAACATGAGACCAGTTGTGAATGTGATGACACTGAAAAGACACTGAAAAGGCAGGCAGACTTCCTCCTCTTCACAGCCTTGAGGACAAGAGCGGCCGTCTGATGTAACACACGCCCAAGAGTTCATCAGCATCCAGAACATCTGTCCTGTCAAAACACTCTCAGAGCTGATGTGTAGCCTCTAAAACACAAGAGCAGCCATTCCTACTTTGGCAACACAATGTCTACAGCAGCTAAGTACCACACCGAGAGAACTCACATCTCACATCAAACGGTAAAACCGGTCAGAGTAAATGGATACGAGACATAGCTAGTTTTGTTGGTGACAAAGAGGCTGTGAATCCACAGCTAATTATCTCAAGGTCCGGAGAAAGATAAAGCCAAGCACTGGAGCCAGTAAGAAGGTCCCAAACACACATACTGTGACCCTCGGATTTGTCACACTAATTTAGACCTTCTGTAGGGGATTTAATAGGTGAGTCTTAAGGCCCTGACACAAGTTGTTGAGCGTGTACTAGTGTAGTTTTTGCGGTGTGTTCGGCACAAGAACTGACTAGCTGTTAAGCTTAGCGAACCAGTCAGTGCACAAGAAGAAAAGTGAAAGTTATGAAAACCATCAAAGAAGATGGCATGGACAGAAGGCTGTTCTATTTTTACGTCATCTTACCCGAGCATTCCAATATGCTAATATTTTCATAACGACATGGCCATCTGGAATGAAGAAAGTGATCAACATGATTCATATTCAAAATGGTAAGCAAGCTCTGCTTTGTTTCACAGTTTGTATATCTGCAGTCTTTGTTTTGGTTTCCCATTTTGAATGACATAGACAGTTATTTCCTCTCAAGCAGGCACAGAACGTACCTGTTAGCTGGCCGTTGGCTGTAGTCTTTGCGGTGTGTTCAAGTGCAACGCGAAACTTTTTAGCCCAGACGCATGCGACGCGAGACAACGGCACAGTTGCCTTTTGTCGCCGCTAGTTCTTTGATGTTGGTTTGGTGTGTCATGGCCTTTAATTGTGAAGTAAGGTAACAACCAGCTGGCCTTTGGCTGGGAGGAAAAGAACAAAGGCGCCAGATTCAGAGCCAAATACCCCCTTCTGTCAATCTAATACCTTTATAATAAGCTTTCAGGGAAACAATGACACATTTTAATCTCTACACACTTCTTTTGTCTTCTCAAATGGCCCCTGTTATAGACATAAAGGATAGAAACCGAGCAGAAAAAAAGAGTGTTATCCTTCTCATCCTTATTCAGTTTGATTGAAACTGATTAGATCCTAGTTTAAGCATGTTCTGTTAGTCAAGGCTAAGAAAAATGTTTCTAATCAAGTCAAATTCTTTCAGATTCATTCAAAATGATCGCCTCTCACCTTGCTAATCGGCTTTGCCAAATTCAGCTGAGAAATATGCAGGATATGGCGTTTATTTGGCTTAAAGGTAAACATGTCAAAAATAACTTTGCTGAAAAAAACAGGCTGTTGAATGTGGTGCTTCTTTGGCTTAAAGCTAAACATCATGCCGAAAATAACACCGCTGACCAAAACAAGCTGTTGAAAAGTTCTTAGATTGATACAGATTCTAACCATCAGAGGAATTCTTTCCAACATACCTCTCTTCGCCAAGAGCAGAGCTGGTTGGACTGTACCAGGCTGCAATTAAGTGTAATCCATCCTGCACATTAACAAAGCCCACGTGTACTTTATGAAAACCATCGGGGGCAGAGCCAAAGCCAGGCAAGGACACCGCCACTTAGCTTATACCAACTCATCAATATGAGCTCAAGTTATGACTACTAGTCACACAAGCAGCAGCATTATTGTATTTTCATGCACAAACAGAGTAAAACGAAAAGTGGTATTATTCAGACTGAAGTCACACCGATCTACTTTTGCCAGTTCTGGATAAATAACCAAAAAGACTAGGATATCTAGTCAGTATTAGTCAGTTACTGTTTTTCATCAGTCAAACAAAAAACAAAACAAAAAACCCAACAACAACAAAACAAATCAAAACAAAAAACATAACAAAAACAGACTGAAACAAAAAGTGGTATTATTAAACCTGAAGTCACACTGAAGCCTACTTTTGCCAGTCCTGGATAAATAACCAAAAAGATTAGGATATCTTATTAGACAGTTACTGTTTTTCATCAGTCAAACAAAAACTCAACAACAAATCAAATCAAATCAAATCAAAACAAAACAAAACAAAACAAAAAACAAAACAAAAAACAGAGTGAAACAAAAAGTGGTATTATTAAAACTGAAGTCACACTGAAGCCTACTTTTGCCAGTCCTGGATAAATAACCAAAAAGTTTAGGCTATATCTTATTAGTTACTGTTTTTTTATCAGTCAAACAAAAACTCAACAACAACAAATCAAATCAAATCAAATCAAAACAAAAAACAGAGTGAAACAAAAAAGTGGTATTATTAAAACTGAAGTCACACTGAAGCCTACTTTTGCCAGTCCTGGATAAATAACCAAAAAGTTTAGGCTATATCTTATTAGTTAGTTACTGTTTTTTATCAGTCAAACCAAAAACAAAACAAAAGAAAAAACCAAACATCAACAAAAGAAATTAAATCAAAACAAAACAAAAAAACAAAACACAAAATACAAAGCAAAACAAAACAAAACAAAAAACAAAACAGAGTGAAACAAAAAGTGGTATTATTAAAACGGAAGTCACTACTTGTGTCAGTCCTGGATAAATAACCAAAAAGATTAGGCATTAGGCTATATCTTATTAGTCAGTTACTGTTTTTCACCAGTCAAACAAAAACAAAACACTCAACACAACAAAGCAAAGCACAAAACAAAATAAAACAAAGCAAAACAAAACACTACATGGTGAAAAAAGGGAGACTTTGCCATGAGGACCAGAAAGAGTCAAAGCCCGGCAAGTACAATTTTTATATTTTCACGAACAAACACAGTTAGCATTTGGTGGTGTGCTAAATGCCAAACTCATTATGTGCATACAACAGCTTATTGGCTTCAAATGTTGGCAGTACAAAAGCAAAGTAGATCAACAAATGCAAGAGGTTCCTGTGAGTGGTTTGTGTGTTCCTCCACATTATAATTAAGATGGCAGTGAGTGTTTTAAAAGCACAGAAACAGGCCGAGACACAGATGGCAGATGGATAAGCAAGAAGAGGCAGAACTTTCCGGATGAGTATGAACGGGTGAGAGGACTCAAAGGCAACGAAAGCATGAAAGCGAGAAAAACGCACCCTCTGCATCTCTCTGCATCCTCAGGCCGTGGTAATGCTTTGCACAGGCCGGCTTTTTGAAGGTCACCCGATAGCTGCTCACCCAGCTGTTTTAATATTTAGTTTCTGCGTCTCCCTTTTTTTCTCCTTTCTAATCTGTCACACTCCTGCAGATTATCACCAGAGGCAAAGATTACCAAAAAAACATGACAAAAAAAGAATTAAATAAAGAGGAATCTGCCAAGCTCTTAATCCTGATCTGTAAGAAGAGGACGACGAGCGTAGCATCATCTCTGTGCGGAGGACCGCCTGCGGATACAGTGTGGCTAACGCACGGGAGGAGACCGATAGCGGGATGCAGACAGATTAGAGCTGAGCTCAGGGGTGTGAGAGCAGCGCTAGGGGCCACGGACCCCACTGCTTTGGCTTTGATTTACGACAGGCCTGAGGGGAGATCTGGACCGGGGCGTGAGCCGAGGGGGTATAGGGTTACCGGTCACCGTGTGCCAATGAGCAGGTCACCGCTCCCCTATTATTTCTGAAAAGTGAACGATGAACGTGGGCGAACATTTTTAGAGGATCCACTAGGGGGGTGGGAATCTTTAGGCACCTCACAATCCGATCTGATTCTGAAAATCACAATCTATTTTCTACTTTAATGATTCAGATGTTTTGTCCTGTACTTAAGACAAATTTTTACATTCATTTAAAAGCATTTAAAGATACAAGTGCAGGTGAAACCGCACATTTTCAAGCAAAGTACATATATAAAATAAAAATACATTTTAAAACAATTTATACAAACAAACAAAAAAACAAATAAAAAGAAAATTTCTTATATTTTCTGCAATCAGTGACCGATAAAAAAAAGTTTATCTATACTGGTCAGGTTTTTTTTTTTTTTTTGCAACAAAACAAAACAAAACAAAACCAAAAACAAAACACAAAACAAAACACAAAACAAAAAAGATGCTTTATTGCGGAGAGATTTTCTCAATTGATGTATCCAACCAAGTTTATAACTTTTCTTTAAAATAAGACTGCCCTTGTTTTTTGCTTCAACCATGAAACAATATGCAAGTTTAAATACATGTTTGATGGTTTTGTGTGTGTGTAATTGACAGCAAACAGAATATGGCTGCCAGTGGTGCCATCATGCATATGCGGAAAAAACTAAACTCCGAATCGATGCAGAATCACTGAAGAGAGAACTGTAATGCATCAGAGAATCAATTTTTTCTCCCACTCATATAGGGACCCATGAGGTTTTACAGGTCGGTGCTCTTGGGATCCTCGTCTCCCCTAAATCCTTCTCACAAATGGCTGCTTTCAGAAGCACATGCCAAAGCAAGAGCCGCCCACCTTTCAGCACCTTCCTGACTACCCCTGCTGACGTCTTCCTCTCATCCTTTCCTCCCTTCCACTCCATAAACAGGCCAGTGCTGGCTGTGTTCGAGAAGGGAACAGTAAACACACGGACAGGGTTCGAGAGAGGGTGAGCGCAGCGTGCATGCTGCAGTCAGAGTCCTGATGAGATCGAAGCATTCACACCAGCCCCTGACCGCCGGCTGACCCACGCGGATCAACAGCTGCCGTGCGTTTGAAGTCCCCCTCATGATCTCACGTTTCATTCGGGGACTTTTCCTGACAATATTATTCTGCAGTATAATCTGGCCTGTTAGATGCTTCAGTAACACCCAATCTAATTCGACCGCCGCTGAGCAGTCGCGATAGCTACCGATCCGGCTGGATCCAGAGACCTGTTCTAAACCCGACCAGTCTGATTACTAGGAAAGACTTTGCTGCTTCTGTGTAGATACTGAAATAGGCCTATTGGATGCATGGAAACTGACACATGGAAGAAGCTGTGCTAAAAAGAGAGTGATGAAGGTGAGGTGTGCTCAGATCTCTTAGGGGTTTTCTTCAATGTACACTAACACTTCTCTTTCTCTCTTCCATGCGTGCGCAGTCAGTGGAGAGTGATAAGAGCAGATTCTCCCAGCAGCGTCGCCTAAGGCTAGAGAGCAGCTTTAGTCATTTAGCAGAGCAAGAGTGAGTGAAGAGGAATAATGCACGAACCAATCCACTATACAGCAGTGACCTCTCCGCAATACAAACATACACACGAACACACACACACACACACACGACACACACACACACAGAGAGAGAGAGTTAAGATCAACTGAGAAAACATTCAGTTACTTGTAATCCTGTTTAATAATGCATTTAAATGTGATGCATGCTTGCATAGAGACAGATCAAATTATTGTAAGATTGCACATTAATACATTTAACAAATCTATTAGGGTGACTGCTGACATATTTAGTGTAGTGACAAATATACAGCGCCTGTACAGGTCTATTCACACCAAGAGTGATGTGACAAATCAGCATGAAGCAAAACTCCTATTCAAACTGATTTACTTGTTTTATTGGAATAAATCTAGATAGGCTATATCATCAAAAACCTTATGCACAAACTAATAAAAATGTATACCTTAAATGCAATTTACATGTAAGTAGCTTTAGATAAAAGATCGGTCCAATGCTTAAAAATATATTTAAAAAAAATCACCACTAAAAAAAAAAAAAAAAAAAAATCAGTGTCCAATAATAAGAAAGGTTTATCTTTTATGGTAAGTTTGTTGTTTCACAAAAAAAAAAAAAAAAAAAAAACAAGCTAACCAAACAAACAAAAAAGACGCTTTATAATAGTGCGATTTTCTCATTTCATGTGTCCAACCTAATTTTTATCTTAACTTTTAAAAGTATAATAATTAAGCTGCCAAACGATTAATCGCGATTAATTGCATCCAAAATAAAAGTTTGTTTACATAATATATGTGAGTACTGTGTATATTTGTTATGTATGTATAAATACACATACATACATGTATATATTTAAGAAGTATTTACATTTATATATAATTTATATTATATATAAATATAAATATTTTATATGTAAATATAATACATTTTTGTTAAATATATACATGCATGTGTGAGTTTTTATATATACACAGTACACAAACAGGTATTATGTAAACACAAGCTTTTATTTTGGATGCGATTAATCATTTGACAGCACAAAATAAAGTGAACAGGAGGCTCTGTTGCAGAGATTTTTTCAAATTGATGTGTCCAACCAATAAGTTTATATCTTATCAATATCAATTAATTGGACAAATATCAAAAGTATTTGTCCAATTAAAAATGAAGAAATAAATACTTTGTGTCCAACTTTATATTATATACAAACACACACAGTTAAGATCAACTGATCAACTTGTAATCCCGTTTAATAATGCATCTAAATGTATATATACAAATTTAGACTTTAAACTATATGGTTATAAAAGACACCGTTGCAGAGAGATTCTTTGCAATTGGTGTTTCTGAATTGTTTCGTTTCTTTATCTTCCCAGTTTGTGCATGTGTACTGTAGTCCTTAAATCGTTCTCCTGTTTGAAAATGTCACAAAAATTCCACTGATTACACATTTCCCCACAATTATGCAAACAATTCACATCTCCAAATGCTACAGTGGACAAAACAAAATGGACACATGCAGTTACCACAATAGTACAAGCTGCATTCCTCACAACTAACACACCAACTTTTACCAAGAGCACTTTTCAACTCTTTATTAGCTGTACTGATGCATTCCTCCATCTCTGCGAGTGTATAATCAGCCTTTGTTTGAGCACAGGGAACAACGTTAACCCTCAGTCCTGTCATGTAAGCTTATTACCCCAAAAGCACGCAGGGGCCAAGAGCCCAAACACACAGCAGCAGGATAAGCTAATCTACCACTCCCCCTCCTAGGACAAGAGCCACCTTATACCACAACAAAACCCCGGACTCAGGGTTAAAGGTCTGTGCCTCTTAAATTCAATGTTCATGTGTACGCAACACTCTTATTTTGTTATAAATTATATTCGTCTGTGTGCATCTAATAAAACTGTGCGTGCGGTTTACATATTGGCGGCTAATGGCCTCGTTTGTCTCGTTCTGCCGTTGTTTTAGCTCACAACGTTTCAGAAGTTCAAGTAAAGTTGAGAGGTGAATATGTCAAGGCAGTTGTGGAAAGCCATGCTATCGGAAACGGGGCGCAAACACAAATGCCGTCTGGACACTGTGGTGTGTGAGGGGGTGGAACCCTGATTCTCTCCTTTTATCT
The DNA here is from genome assembly GCF_019924925.1 of Ctenopharyngodon idella. Taxonomy (NCBI): domain Eukaryota; kingdom Metazoa; phylum Chordata; class Actinopteri; order Cypriniformes; family Xenocyprididae; genus Ctenopharyngodon; species Ctenopharyngodon idella. Next base: position 29,686,804 of record NC_067234.1, on the reverse strand, counting down.
CTCAAACACCACTGGAGTGTGTCTGGATCCTAAAAACACACAAAACCACAAACACACATACATCCTCTCACACTCTTTCTCACCCTCATAATAAGCTCACATATGTGACCGAACATGGCCAGATTTTTTTTTTTTTTTTAAAAGCCCACAAATCATGTAGTATTTGAAACGACAGCCTACGGTTTACATTCTTTCTCCGGAGGAAGAAACAAATATGAACTTGTGGATTGACGCTCCATTTTTCCGTTTTCTGCAGAGTGCTGTTGAGTGCGCGATCGCTGAAGTGTCTGAAAACAGTGGAGTAAAATCAGCCCACGGAGTTACATGTGGTGTTAAGCTCCAGAGGGAGGGCCGCAAACCCCCCGTCTCTGGTCTTCTTTAATCTGGGGTCCTGCACTGCTGGCCCTGGCTTATTCCTCTCAACACTCTCATAAAGATGACAAAGCCCTGATCAAAGCCAACGACTGGCCCCGGGTTTATTTGAGCATGGAGTCATTCACAGTGCAGGGAAGGAACATACGCACAGGTCATGCGGGACCCTAGGCCCCGGCCACGGTGCGCCGGATAGTGGGACGAACCGTTTAAAAGCCACTCGGAGACCTGCCGGAGTGAAAGTGACACCGAAGTGAAAGAGAGGAGAAAACAACAAGGCTTTAGCACATCGGAACAAAATTCGCTAATGGAGAAGACATGCTAGTCGAGGGTGATAGCTCTGCGAAAGCCATTAGCCGGCCGGGCCCCTGACGGCCATTTCCAGCCGCTGTTTTTCCCCTTCTCTCTCTTTCTTTTCCTTCTCCTCCACTCATCGGTCCTGCGGCCGGAGGAGGCTCGTGTTTCTCAAGGGGGAGAGGAGGTGTGAGCGGCGGACATCTCCGACACCGAACTTGAACGTTTGAACCCACAGCTCTCACAGAGCTCAGTGGGGAAGAGGGCAAGATAAAGAAGTAGAGCAGAACGTGTGAGTGAGATAGTTCAGAGAGCCTTTGATCCCCAAACACTGCTCTATAGATACACTTTTTACAATGACCTGACGGGGATGAAAGCAAAACATGGGATCGTGGGGAGTTTCATCTGTACGCCCCGGGTTGAAAATGACAATGGCCACATGGCGAGAGCGAATCATTAGACCTGTGCGGGAAATACCCACAAAAAACGCCAATTAGAATTGCTTGTAAAGAGATCGAAAAGATACAACATTAGCGCCAATTTACAGAACCCTGCATATGACATAAAAAAAAAAAAAAAAAAAGATATTGTAGCTATGAGTAAAAAATGAGTTCCCAAGAACCATTAATTCATTTCCTTGTTTTAGTTCAATCTTGGCCATGATTTAACCAAATTAAATCAATGGAACAAATTACTACAATGTGGCTAAAATTGAACTAAAATAACACTCAACAAAAATTCTGGGTTGTTTCAACCCAAATTTGGGTAAAAAAATTTTTTTTTTAAGTTTTAAATTAAATTTTTAACCCAACGGTTGGGTTAGTCCATTATTTGACCCAATATTGGGTTGAAACAACAAAGCATTTTTAGAATAAAGGGAATGAATAAATAAAACAGATACAAGAATTAAGAAAGTTGTGGGAACTAATTCTTAATTTGTGAAGAAATCCATTTTTTTTTTTCCATATGTCATGCAGAATATACACTCTATAAAATGCTGGGTTAAAAACAACCCAAGTTGGGTTGAAAATGAACAAACCCAGCGTCTGGATTAAATGTTTGCCCAACCTGCTGGGTAGTTTTATTTAACTCAACTATTCTTTAAAAATTACTATATTGCTTGCTTAAAATGAACCCAAAGTATGTTGGAAATTAACATTTATTGATATGTTTAATAAATGAACATTTATTAATAAGTTTAATGAATAATAATTAAACAATAAACATTTTTTTTAAATTGCTTATTAATAAATGTTCACCTATTGATTATTATTGTTGCCTCTAGTAATTATGTGTCTGATTTTTAATTTCCAACCTATTGTGGTTTCATTTTAAGCCAGCCATATAGTAACTTTTAAACAACAGTTGGGTTAAATAAAACTGCCCAGCACGTTGGCCAAACATTTAACCCAACTGCTGGGTTAAAACAACCCAGTCGCTGGGTTTGTCCATTTTCAACTCAACTTGGGATGTTTTTAACCCAGCATAATGAGATTAAAGTAGCAATATTATGAGAATTAAATCAAAATTACGAGAATAAAGTAATTCCATTAAAAGATTAAACTAGGAATAATTTGAGAATAAAATTGACTTAATGCTCTCATAAAGCTACAAATTTATTCCTGAAACTTTGACTTTATTCTCATAGAAGATTATTCTATGAGAAATTACTCTCATAGTGAAATTATTCACTAAACATATTGTATTTTTCTTATATTTTTGTTTTAACGTGGCACAAAAACACTGTCATTAAACAAAAAATAAATAAATAAAAAAATCCAGATTTCAAATAACAGGGGTGAACTGAGGTAAAACCCCAATGTGTGGACGCTGTTGTATAGCCTTAGATGTGGAGAATGTGAGTCAAGTCTGCTTCGGCTTTGGACACACTCATATACACACACAGTATGATTCATCCTCAAGCTTTTTTGACAGGTTTGCAGACAAACCCAGCGACACCTAGCCGAGTCGCACAGGAAGGCCTGTTATAGAGCTAAGTTCTCAGGTGTTAACTCGCTGCCCGAGGACAACAGCACCTGCATGTGTGCATCTGCGTCTCCGCGAGGAGGTGCCCGACTCCATGCGGCTCTTGACTCACACACATAGCTGCTTGAGCATTAAAAGATGGCCTGCTGTAAATGAAAGGGGCTCTTGATGAGCGAACAGCAATTATCAGCCTGGATATCATAAGAGCATCACAAGATGTTGTAAAACAGCTGTGGCCATTAGCCATACTTAGCTAATGCAGTAATGCCACTAAATGACATGATTACACTATGTTGATCCGAGCAGAGCTAAAAGTGTGTGTTGTTTTGTTTCTGTACGTGTTGGTCTGGGTGTGTCTGGTGTTTGAGAGCCGATATATGATCTGTAGCTACATCCCCTAACATACAACGTACACACAAACGTCCATCTTGGTCTGTCTTGAAGCTCATTGATGGGCCCTTAAATGTCAATTGCTTAATTTACTGAAAACATGTACAAACTTGCTACAGCCCCATAAATTCGAGCAGCACGACTCGGAGAGTTAATGAACAGCTTGTAAAACATGAATGAAGGGGTCAGGGCATTACAACGCGTGATATTGTGAATGAAAAGCATGTGAGAAGTTGGAGGATTGTTGGCGTTCTCCCAGCCCATCTGACCAGCAGACCAAGAGCAAGGTACAAAGGGGAAGGGGGTGGAGGAAGTTGGAGAAAGAATGAAAGGAGGAAAATGTGAATGCTGTGTTTGTGTTTTTGAACACAAAGCAACATATATAAATAAATATAAAGTAAGTATTTGACACTTCATGTTCAGACACATTGAAGTTCAGACACATTCAGACATTTTACTGAATGTATAGCTTATGTTTCCAAATACTTTAGAGTGTAAATGTGAAAAAAAAAAAAAAAAAAAACAGTGTAATACAAAATTTTGTCAAGAACAACTGTGACCAGCATCCGATTCATTAACAGATGACGAATCATGAAAATGACTCAGGAGTTATGGATTGAAAAAATCTGATGAATCTTTAATGGAATGAATACACTGAAACACCTCTCTAAAACTCATGCTCAGCTGAAGAAAAAAAGCCCCATTGCTTGCATTGAATAAACAATGCTGAGCAAATATAGTAGATAAAACAGTATATATATATATATATATATATATATATATATATATATATAGTTAATTTTGTGAATATTGTGAGATACATTCCCGTATATTTGACCTTTTCACATTAAGTACAAGCAGCCACACAAAGGTCAGCCAATCAGTGTTAGGGACACAAGGGCATAGTGAAGAATGTACAATTAACTCAATCAGTTTAATTGGTGGGGGAGTGAGCACAGCCTATGTGCTGAAAGAGAAGAGCAGAGGCAACAACACTCCAAAACACACACGCATAAAGAAACGCGCACACATGCAAACAGATAAATGCACTGCACGTACACACACTCTCAACCCACCACTCACAGTATGAGCAATCATTTCAATCCTGTTCCATGAGTGTTCAGGAGGACAGACACTTCCCTGTATCTGACCCAGCTATCACCTATTCTCCTCTCTGTTCAGGTCTTATCAACATAGCCCAGCGCTCAGCCAACGGCTCAGGTTACACGATTTGGTGCAATTGCTTTTAAACTGACCCACACTCATACAATGAAGCTCAGTTAAGAGGAGATGGGAAACATGAAAGCCCCCTGTTGATGTCCCACACTCTCCCCCCCTGCCAGGTCCCCTTGGCTTGACCGCATATACCCTTCACCGTGATCAAAAGCAGGAATTTGATTAAGGCAGATAATGGAAGACGATGGGGTGAAAACAAACTTTTGCAGCTGTGCCACTTCGAAGAGGACGAGACGACGGCTGAAGCGTGGAACACCTCGAACCGACCACCCAAACAGATGATAGAAAATAGAGGCATGAACTTTTCAAGCTGATTGCTTTCATTCCAGATTATGAATTTTTGAGTCGAAAGAAGGAAAATCACATCTGATGTGTTCCATCCGGCACATTTGAAATGGCTGGGAACGCACTCTGTAAAATGCTGGGTTAAAAACAACCCAAGTTGGGTTAAATATGGACAAACCCAGCGAGTGGGTTAAATGTTTGCCCAATCTGCTGGGTAGTTTTATTTAACTCAACTATTGACTATTACTATATGCCTGGCATAAAATGAACCCAAAATAGGTTGGAAATTAAAAATCAGGCACATAATTACTAGAGGCAACAGTAATAATCAAAAGGTGAACATTTATTAATAAGCAATTAATAAATTATTTAATTATTATTTATTAAACTTATTAATACATGTTCATTTATTAAACATATTAATAAATGTTCATTTCCAACTTATTTTGGGCTGATTTTAAGCGAGCAATATAATAATTTCTAAACAATAATTGAGTTAAATAAACCTACCCAGCAGGTTGGGTCAAACAACAACCCAATCGCTGGGATTGTCCATATTTAGCCCACCTTGGATTATTTTATCCCAGCATTGTTCAGAGTGCAGGCACAGCACTTTCATAGGAATATTCCGGGTTCAATTTAGGATCAATCCACAGCACAAATGTTGTTTGTGCCACAAAAAACAATTTGACTTGTCTCTTCTTCTTTAAATAAAAAGCAAAAATCTGGATTACAGAGAGGCTCTTACAATCATAATTATAACATTAAAATAACATTAAAATACTCAGTGTTTAAATAGTATAGCTACAAGACATATACACAATGTGCAATATACACAATGTTGACATGATTTTGGTGTAAAAAAAAAAAAAATCAATTACTAACCACTGTTATATTTAATGACAATATAAATGACTAAAACAACTATAAAACAACTATAAAAACAGCTCAAATAATACATAGAAGAATGAATACAAGTGCTTTTTTTTTAAAATTATAATTATAAATTATTCATTTTTTGCGATTAATCGCACACTTATCGTGAAATTAAGCATACACCATTTATCTCGTTTAACACGACCATTTTGCCATCATTGCCTATATCCAGCAAGGTAAACCATCAGATTGAAGTGTGATTTTCACAAAACTGTATTTTTCAGCTTTTTTCAAAGTAAATTTAGATGTCTTTCCAAAAAAGGACACCAAATAACCAAATTATATGATTTCATATAATTCATACATTTATGTACACCAAAGCACCCATAAAAAAATAAATTAAAAAAAATAACAGCAAAAAACGTTTCAGAATTCACAGTGTATATAGTATGTGCAACTATATACAAAGAGCTTGTTTACATTTTAGACAAGTTAAGTTGCGATACTGAACAGGACCACATGGAGATGCCAAAAAAACCTAAACCAGCCACCTTAATCTGCATATATACTAAAGTACACAGCAACATACACAGGACAAATCCAAACATTATCCTGAATGTGTGTGAAAACAACATGAATATACCAAAATGTGTCTGTGCATAAATACAATGTGCGATCAGTGCGTCGAGAGCGCTCATACATGATTTGTTTGTGCATCAATAACGGACTCACACGTACTTCTGTACATCACCGCAATCGTCTTTACTTTGATTGCAATCCTCATCCATCAAAACTTTCATAGCAAGACGCTGGTTTGCTTTATCCAGCAGAGCAACATAGTTTTCATATCATCTGGCCATACAGCGGTGGGATGTTTTGACGTTCCGTTCAGACAGGAAGAGCGCGATGTGGAAGGACTCGCGCTCTTCAGATACAATGACAGTATATGACAGAGAGTTTGTGTTTTAAAGCAAAACACACTGGAATGAATAATTCTCTCTGCCATTTTAAGATCATTTAACTGCGTGACGTAAATTACGTTATGACGTAATTTCACATGCTTCTGTAATTTTTTGAGTTAAATTATTTTAACGCGTTAAGGATTTTGAATTAATCGCATGCGTTAACGCGTTAATGTTGACAGCCCTAATATATATATATATATATATATAGTGGTAATCAACATTATGCCACAAATGCTGTTGATTGAACCTGGAATACTGCTTTAAAAACTGAAAAGAGCAGTGTGGCTATGTGTGCACGTGTACAGCATGGGGTCACAGGGGGTGTGTGCTGAAAAGTGTGGTGAGCAGGAAGCTGAATGAGCTATATGACATCATAGGAAATGCCCAGCTACATCAATTAAACAACTCTTTCCCATGTGATGGCATCACAGAGTCTATTTTCCCCACATCCTTATTGTTTCCTGTATAAAATGGACCAGCGGAGAGGAGCGCAGCAGTTGTACGGCGCAGACCGAGAGCTGAGCAGTGGCTACTGGAGCAGTGTGGCTGCTGAGAGGTGTCAGCATGGAGCCAGACTCTGAGCCTACATTCAGGGCTTATCTATTGTGTGGCAACAAGCAGACTCATTCAGGGGGACTGTGTGTCGCCAAACTCTGCTAATGAGCGTAGCCAGCAGGGCCACAATGCAACACAGGGCCCCCATTCAGGAGCACAATGCAGGGGCCAGGTTTCCACAGTGGGCAGTTGGAGTGGGGGGCTGGCAGGGGCGGCCAGGGCACTCAGCCCCTATCAAAAGGGCAAAGCCCAATTTCTGTCAGTACACACTTTAATGACCAGCCAATCAAATTAGGACAGAGGAAGGGAGGGAACATGCGGAGAGAAAGGAGAAAATCAACAGAAGCAAACATAAAAAAAACTGATGAATGTGTCCAGTTATGCTCATTTGGTGAACTTCAAATCTTTTTTTTTTTTTCCATTTATATAAACAGAGAAAATATATTTTCAAAAATAATCTTTAATTAATTTATATTATTCATAATTGAAACAGAATACACAATGCCATTCAAAACTAGATGTTATTTTAATATTCTAATTAATACTTTTATTCAGCAAGGATGCATTAAATTGGTTAAGTATGAAAATAAAAACTTTTACACTGTTACAAAAAATTATATTTCAAATAAATGCAGTTCCTTTTTATTCATCAAAAAAAGATGTAAAATGTATCATGCTTTACACTAAAATATTAAGCAGCACAACTGTTTTCAACATTGATAATAATAAGAAATGTTTGTCAAGCACCAAATCAGCATATTAGAATGATTTCTGAAGGATCATGTGACACTGAAAAGAGAAATAATGGCTGCTTTGCCATCACAGGAATAAATTACATAGTAAAATACATTTACAGTTATTTTGAAAAGTTAATATGTCATAATATCAATGTTTTAATGATTAAACAAATGCAGCTTTAGTGAGCATAAGAGACTTCTTTTACCCCAAACTGTTGTACGGTAGTGTATATTTGTCCATTTGTATAAAATTATATTACATAATATTACTAAAAATGAAAATAAAAAACACACATGAAGTGGATTCATCAAAATTTCAGTCAAGAGGGAGGAGAGGGGGGGTGATTCAGGGCTTCTTCTCCTGTCTTTCTCCCAGAGAAGTTGACAGAAGAGGAATTAAAAAAAAAAAGTGGGAAAAAGACCTCTAGATGTTCCCAGCAGCTCTGATGCAAAAGTCACATGAGCATGGCGACTGAAAAAGCAGGCCATGTCAGCTCCCATAAGCCAAAGAGCGTTTTTTTCCCCCCTTCTTTTCACAGCAGCTATTTTCAATGCTCCCAGGAGCAGAAGTGGCCGGCCATTAAAACCCTGTTAAAACACTTCTGCTGTTGTCAGCGGCCGCGAGGCGGAGTACCCAGTCCAAACGCTGAGATGCTATCTCCCTGCAGCAGTTCACTGCCGCTGTCAATACTGTGAGCAAGAAGGTGCAAGATGAGTAACAACCTAATTTGGGCATCAAAGTTTTATAGAGCTTTCTCCAGGCAAGAGTGGGGAGGGGTGGCTTGTGCCTCAGCACCATCATATGACCTTCAGTCCTGAACCTTTTAAAACCTTTTAAAATGGCCAGCTTACACTCAGAAGTATTAAAAGGTAGAAGGTAAAAGGGGAGAAAAAACATGTCGGTCTCACTTTTACAGTTCCAACCTCAGGCTGAATTACATTTGCAGCATTTACGTGGATAATAGTAACTCTCTCAGCATGCTTGGTCTGGTTCTCAAGAAGCTTTCTGCTCGAGAGGAACTTTATTTATTCACTACATCTGCCGCATCACTAGTGAAGCCATAAATGCAACTCCAGAAAACATTTGGGCAAAGTTCACTTTGCTTCTTTGACCTCTTTTTAACACTTTTTGCGACAAGGGATGAAACACCTCAGGAGGGAAGAGCCCAAGGAGATGTCAGAGAGCTTTTTGTTGAAATCTCAGAGGGAGGAGGCTGAACTAGCTCTCAGACTCTGAATCTCTGTGGATGAGCAGGTTTAAGGGATTAGTTCACTTCAGAATTAAAATTTCCTGATAATTTACTCACCCCCATGTCATCTAAGATGTTTATGTCTTTCTTTCTTCAGTCGAAAAGAAGGTTTTTGAGGAAAACATTCCAGGATTTTTCTTCATATAGTGGACTTCAGCAGCTACCAACGGATTTAAGGTCCAAATTGCAGTTCCAGTGCAGCTTCAAAGGGCTCTACACAATCCCAGATGAGGAATAAGGGTCTTATCTAGCGAAACAATCAGTCATTTTCTAAAAAATTATAATAAAAATTATATGCTTTTTAACCACAAATGCTCATCTTGCACTAGCTCTGTGATGCTCCACGCATTACGTAATCACGTTGGAAAGGTCACGAGTGATGTAGCGAGCAAGTGTTTACAAAGTGAATGTGCAAAGACTAACTCAAATGCCCTTTACAAAAAGTATAACAACAATGTCGGACGATTTTGAAGTTTTTCGCCCTACTGCGGTACTTCCGCCTATGTCATGCGTGACCTTTCTGACGTGATTACAGAATGCGTGGCGCATTGTAGAGCTAGTGCAAGACGAGCATTAGTGGTTAAAAAGTATATAAATTTTTATTTGTTTTAAAAAATGATTGATCGTTTCGCTAGATAAGACCCTTATTCCCCAGCTGGGATCGCGTAGAGCCCTTTAAAGCTGCATTGAAACTGCAATTTGGACCTATACCTGTTGTACCCCAGTGAAGTCCACTATATGGAGAAAAATCCTGGAATGTTTTCCTCAAAGACCATAATTTATTTTCGAAAGACAAACATTTTGGTGACATGGGGATGAGTAAATTTTCAGGAAATTTTAATTTTGAAGTGAACTAATCCTTTAAGTGAGGTGGTTTTTATTATGTTAAATGCATGGGCCTTCATCGTGTCTCTTACGATGCTCTGGAAGTGCTGGACGCTTAAACTGCAGGAATCAATATGTGGTCTAGGCTTTCGGGTAGCACTCAGAAAGAAACAGAGCTGGGGCCATGCACAAACAAACCTCTAAAACTGACTAGACTGCTGACCACTCAAGCTAAGCAGTCAACGCCCATAAAGTATCTGAAGACTTAAAGGGTTAGTTCACCCAAAAATGAAATTTCTGTCATTAATTACTCACCCTCATGTTATTCCAAACCCATAAGACCTTCATTCATCTTCAGAGCACAAATTAAGATATTTTTGATTAAATCTGAGAGCTTCTTTGATCTCCCTATACACAGCAATGACAGAAATTTCAAGGCCCAGAAAGATAGTGAAGACAAAGTTAAAATAGTCCATGTGACTACAGTGGTTCAACCTTAACGTTATGAAGCGACGAGAATACTTTTTGTGCGCAAAAACAAAAACAAAACAAAAATAATGACTTTATATGATTTATATATATAATTTTATATATATAAAAATGATAAATAATATGATTTATATATATAAAAAGCACAAAGACGTGCTTTTTATATATATAAAAATAACTTTATACTGTATATTATAAGTATATACTATGATATACTATATATTATATATACATAGCCCAAAAGTGTCCAAATATTTTTAGGGACACTGTAAATTCATTTACTGTCACATCTACACACACACACACCACACACACACACACACACACACACACACACACACACACACACACACACACACACAAACACACAAACAAACAAATAAATAAATAAATACGTAAATATTAAAAAATGTAAAATATTACAAAAATCATTTTTAAAAAATATGTTGGAACTGTGGCATAGTGTTTAGTGCATGACGCATTGAGCTGCAGTGTGGTCGAAACACAATTGAATCTGGTTCACAATATTTTTTGATCTCTTTCTTCATTATTTCCTTTCCCTTGTCCCCTCAATTAAAGCACCAAAAGGGCCAAAAAAAGAGAAAGAAAAATAAGAAAATATTTCAAAACAAATCATGCTTTTTTTTTTTTACATTTAAATTTCTAGAACTTTCTTTCTATACTTTCTTTTATACTTCTAGAACAGTGAAGGCAGACATGGGAGAAATGGGGAATGAAATGATGACTGAGGCCGGATTTGAACCTGGGACACCCTAACAGCTCTTATATGTTGTGAGCAAGAGCACTTCCTTCTGCACCACAGCTTTTTATGTATTATCACATTTTCTCACACTTGAGGCTTGGACAGTCACATAAGACCAGATGAGCACAATATGACGCCATTTAAAGACCACAAACACCACTGTGTTTAAACACCGCTGCAGATATGACATGAGCTTTAGTCAGCATCGTAACCAATGTTTTGTAGTCTGAGTCCCTCAATGACGTTATGAACTCGAGCCAAAGCCCATAAAAGCTTCGACACAAAGACGTGCATTGAGCAGGGTGCCGGGTGACTGAGTGTCTCTCCACAGCTCTGAGGACAGATGGGGACACTTTGACATAATTCAGACGAGCCAGTGATACAAAATAAAAGTGTGGCGAAACCATTTGAACTTTGAAGATACGTTATTCGTGGCTCATGGTTGACTTTTCTGGAAGACATCACGCAAAACAAACAAACAAGTCAAATAGGGCTGGGGAAAGGACTCCTGTAAAACGATCACTGTGAAAGGCTAAAGGCGACTGACATTCTAGTCTCTGGCCTGTCTGGAGGTGTAAGTGATGTGTTGTTATGTGTAAAGAACAGTATGGTCAATGTGTAGGGGAATTGAATTGGGGGCTGATATACGACTCTGGAAGTGGAAAAGGTATTTAAAGACAATAACAACTTCTGAGAATCTTGTATTTCACATAAACGGTGGCATGTTTTATAATGATGCCATAATATGAGACAAGCAAATTACATTTGTGGCTGCAACCTCTACTAAAGTGATCATCAAGTCATCAAGAATTTTAATAAACAATCATACACTACATTTTTTGCCTGCTATACATGCACACAATGACTTTTATGTCCAAAAGTGTCCAAATACTTTTTAGGGGCACTGTAAATTCATTTACTACACACACAAACACAAAAAATTTAAAAAAAAAGTGGTTTTAGCACCGTAAAGAGCAATGTCATCAAGAATGTGGATTAACGATCATACATTACACTAGGTTTTGCCTGCTATACAAACTTTTTTTATTAAATACAATAAAAACAGTAATACTGTGAAATCTTATTACAATTTAAAATGACTGTTTTCTATTTTAATATATTTTAAAATGTAATTTATTCTTGTGATGCAAAGCTGCATTTTCAGCATCATTACTCCAGTCTTCAGTGTCACACAATCCTTCAGAAATCATTCTGATATGCTGACTTGGTACCTTAAGAAACATTTTTTATTATCTATGTTGAAAACTGATGTGGTGCTTAATCATTTTTGTGGAAACTGTGGTACATGTTTTCAAAACTAATAAGTTAACAAAAAACAGCACTGATTTGAAATAGAAATCTTTTGTAACACTATAAATGTCTTTACTGTCACTTTTGATCAATTTAATGCATCCTTGCTGAATAAAAGTATTAATTACTTTAAAAAAAAATCATACAGACAAACTTTTGAACAGTTATTTTATATAAATGTATGTGAAATGTGTCACATTATGTAAATTAAAGGGTGAAGGAAGCATTGATCAACTCAAATGGCAAGCTTGTCAAGCAATCTCAACGTGATGCCAACCATGACAAGGCAACTCAACTTATGTGAAATAAAATATTTTTTCAAACATAATTTTAAACATATATCTGAAAAACACTATTCACTTCTGTTATTAAGATGAAACTCTCATTTTATGATGTGCAGCTCCCATTTTATGATGCACAATCAGTAACATGCCTCAATGGGAGATTTTATGCAAAAGTGACACCAGCTGGATTTCCATTAAAGATTTGCAAAATATTCCTTTTTCATATTGCCTGAAAAACAACCTCATGCGAGCATAAAAACTTTTTTGCGATATATGGGAGTTTTTGCAAAATTTACGTGTTCGCATTGGGCATATTTTCAATTCGCAATTTCAATTTGTGCAATTTGAAGGGGAATGGAAACGCAGCTATTCACACATTTCAGATGAAGAATGTGGCCCATAAGGTCTATCAGGAAGTGCCCGTCCCACCTCAGAGGTGGATGACTGTATTTGGGCAAAAGGAGCTGCGCTGTGACCTGGACAGAGTGTTCCATAAGAAGAGCCACTCCATGTGATAAAAGGAGGTTTAAGGAGGCTTCAACTCACTGAGCCCTTCCATGGTTTTTATAAGGCCGTTCTCAGAGGGAAGGAGGGACTGTCAGGGGAGGGGGGCTGGTGTGTACTGTATGTGTGTGTGTGTGTGTGTGTGTGTGTGTGTGTGCTCAGCTCACCTCTGCTCTGTGTTCCCCCCTGCTGCGCAGGAGTTTATTCACAGGAAATGTGCGGGGAGCATCATGCCTGGCTGCCTGATACAGAGTGACACAGAGTCTCTTTTGAGAGGAGAAGTTAGCATGTCAGGCAGGTCATCGCAAGGCATGCAGACAGTCGATAAAATATTCAATATGCCACTCTAATATCATAGATCTAATAACACAGAAAAGCTGGAGTTTGAAAAAAAAGCTGTACGTTTTCAGAGAAGGTTCATTGGTTTGAGAGATTTGTTCAAATATGATCTAATTGACTCGTCCGCCCCATGTGTTCGCTTCATGGGAAACGGCATGGATTTTCTCCCGGGGAAACACAGGGCCAATGTCCATATAGAGTGAAAGTTCAAAAGTGCACCATGACCTCTTGGAAAGACTGGCTGCATATGCTGCACAATAGAGGAGAAAGGGAAGATGTCTTCCTCAAATACTATCCATTCAGTATCGCTTCTATTTTTTCTCTTTCCTTTGGCTATTTCTCTTGTCTTTTTTTTTTTTTTGCTTGTATCCTTCCTGCCTCCAGGCAGTGACCACGCACACGGTTGACCTCATGTGCTTGTGTCTTACTATTGTTTCAGTATCACCGTGGCATACGGCCCACTGCTTCCCATCACTACAACACAGAGTCAAATATCCGTCGTCAATTCACCTCAACCATATGGCCAGATCACATTAACTCTACACTCACTCCTCATTGTGAAAAATGGCTCGGAATGAAATTAGCATCACAGTTGCTAGCATTATTACACAAAAATTGCACAAAGTAAATGAAAAAGTGATAACCAATCATGGCTCAGTAAGCACTTCACTTTTACAAGAAAATGTATAATATTAAATCTACACAACAGAAAGGAACCCAAATGAATAAACATACACATATATACACGCAGAGACATTATGCATTATTAAGCTGGACCACAAGTTGTGTAGGAAGGGGAGGGCCTTCGGGTAAATGGGACATATACATTGTCACACCACACCTGCCTATCATTGCTGTTTCAAACACAAGGATGTGCAGTGCAACGAAAAAAGCAATGCTTTTATGTTTTTCAATTGGGATGTGGGAAGTGCTAAAAATAGCTGTATCTGTTCTTAAAAGTAGAGTTTTCATTTGCCAACAGCACACATTAGAGAAGTCAGCAGGCTACGCGGCTTTCAGATACCTATAAATAAATGTTTTTCACTGCCAGCTCAGGCCTGCTCTCCTGCATAGCTGGCAGACTCAAATAAATAGCCTTGATGAAAAACACTGTCCAGTAATACCATGAATTTGGTTTCAGTATAAACTCTTTACACAATTTTAACAGAAAAAAAAAAAAAAAACATGTTGCAAAAAACATGCTACATTTTTGTATATCATCAATATTGGATATTTAATTGTGCATGCTCATTTAGTCTATTTTTACATGTAGATTACCTCCAGGGCTTGACACCCGCCAACCCGCCAAATGTGGGTGGATTTCAGCAATTGCGTGTAACGCAGTCATTCCTACTAGCCACTATGACGGGTTCATTTGTATATATAATATGCATTGTTCAATTGTAGTCTTTTAAAAAGGCATCTAAAATAACAAACTAAGTGCAATGTAGTGTTGTCAAAAATATTTATTATTCGATACATATCGATACTGAAATGCTTCCAATCTAAATTTTCCACAGAATCGATACACAATACCAGCTGCACTTTCTTTCTCTCATCTCTCTTGACACACAAACCCGCCTCCCCTCACTCACTAGTTTAGTTTGCTCCGGAAGTATATTGGTGGTGTTACAGGGCTTGAATTTCAGCGTGGGACTGTGCATATTGCGCATAATTTTACTCATTTCCACAGATTTTGTGCTCACACTCAAAGTACACGCACATAAAGCGATCTTGAGTTCATTTTCGCTGTCTTATTACACTTACGCATTCAAGTACACACAAAATAATGTCAAAATGCCGGTTTTAGTGAATATTCATGTTAACACAGTCAGTTATGTTTTACGTAAACGTAAACAGAGTTGAGAAAGAAAACGCATGTGTAACAGTATAATGAATCTGCGTGTCAGGTCTTAAAGTGACAGCAGCCTAATATACCTGTTGCCAAATTATTAGATTATATTAAATTGGTATTGATGTCAAAATTGTGGCCAGTAAAAATACTGAGTAGCTAGAAATCTTTGGAAAACCACTAGCCACAGTTGCTGGTGAGCAAAAAAGTTAATATCAAGCCCTAATTGAACAGAAAGTAAAAAAAAAAAAAAAAACAGCAATTAAGCAATCGAAATCTTTTGTAATATTATACATGTCTTTAATGCTACGTTTAATCAATTCAATGCATCCTTACTGAATAAACGTATTTAATGCTAAATATTAAACTGTACAACTGTTAAAAATTGACCTCAAACTTCTGAACGGTAATGTAAATAGCATTGTTAAATGTAATAATTAGCAAATCTCAAAATGAAACACTACGCAACGCTCAACACAAGTCAGGAGAACTTGGATGGGCAGAATGGTTAATATAATGAAGAAAGGGTGAGCAGAATGTGAGTCCACAAAGTCACAGACACGAAGAATGCTGTCAGTCTGGAGATCTACAGAGTTGACATTCAAGACAATGGGGCGTATTTTACTAGATGCAAAAAGCCGACAGAGCACATGTGCCGGCGTGACAAAGGGGCGCCTCTCTTTGCCCGCTGCGGTGCCGTGAGAAAGGCAAGCTTGTTGCGTACATCAGCACAGGAGCCCGTTTCATTGACGGCCATTCATTATCATCTTAAACGTGGCGGCTCGTGAATGAAGTCAGGGCCGTGGCATAGCTCGGCCTCCCACTCACAGCTCTGGCTCTAACACTGCCCGCACATCTTACTACGGAGGATGATAACTTGGAAAAGTGGCAACATTTGTTTCCACTTAGGTTATATGATCTCTAGAGGTCTAATTTGAACAAATCTCCCAGTACAGCCACAAACGCTACTCCTTGTGTGAGATCTGTAATACAGACTCTGAAGCTAATGCTGCGCAAAAGTAAACAAAGTACTGCGTCCAGAAAGCAGCGTGGCAGTGCTGGCATGGTCAAGGCCCTAACACTTCCTTCTCATTACTGCCAAAAAAAGATACTTGGGTAAACATTGATCCCCAAACCCTGTCATTTATCTGCAAAGCAGCTCCCCTGACACAACCTATAAACAGCATTTACTTCAGAAAGTGTGCATGAGACAGAAAAAGTTAGAAAGAAAAGCACTAAGATGTGTCGTAAACTGCCTCAAGCTCTCGTACAAATTCCGCTGCTGTGATACTCTGAACGCTACTCTTTCCCATAGTGCATCGGGAGGTTAGGGAGTCCTGGTTGAGGCGGTGCCTCGAAGAGCAGGCTGGTGAAAACTTAATGACTTGTCCTGTTCAATCTCTATATCTTTGGCCAAGAAAGATGAGTCCTCCTCTCTTGATGCACACAGCTCTGGTGAACTCATCAGCAGCCTTTTCGGCCCACACCATTAAGTTTTCATGTTAAATAAGGATACGCACAAGGACACCGCTTGTGTCTGTGTTGTCTAGAAGCAGAAACAGTTTCTTTCTGTCAGGCGCCTTTACCTGAGAGAACTACAATCCTGTGGAGTAACATATAGGAGTTTTATCTGATTTGAGAGCCAAGACTATAAAAATAACATTTATCCGCCTATTGCAGATGATATTGATGTGGTTGCACACTTACACTACCATTCAAAATGCTGGGGGCATTAAGATTTTTTGAAAGAAGTCTCTTATGCTTACCAAAGCTGCATTTATTTGATCAAAAATACAGTAAAAATATTAATATTACTACAATTAAAATTTGCAATTTATTCCTGTAATGGCAAAGCTGAATTTTCAGCATCATTACTAGTCTTCAGTGTCACATGATCCACATGATCATTCTAATATGTTGATTGGATGCTTAAGAAACATTTGTTATTATTATCACAGTTAAAAATGTTTGTGCTGCTTACTTTTTTGTGGAAACTGTAAAGAGAATAGAAAGTTCAAAAGAACAGTATTTATTGTAACATTACAAATGTATTTACTGTCTTTTTTTGATCAATTGAATGCATCCTTGATGAATAAAAGTAGTAATTCATTTTCTTTTTTTTTAAAAAAAAATCTCGTTGAACCCAAACTTTTGAAGAGTAGTGTAGGTTCTAGTTCTCAACACATATATAGTGGTCGATGCCAAAAAAAATTAAATATTCTTATTATTTACTAAAAAAAGTATTTAAAGAATCTATTTGGAAAAAATATAATTTAAACATAAAAAATATAAAAATATATTTAAACTCTGGATAGCAAATTCTTGATTCTGTTCTGTAATTTTTTATAAACAAACACACTATTTATAAAAAAAAAAAAAAAAAAAAAAAAAAAAGGGAACCACATTTAGCTCAAATAAATGCCAGGTAACACTGATTATACATACAATACACACGGAATGGTTAATATGAATACTTAGCTAATAGGAAAAGCAAGTATCAGTTGAATTATAAGCCTTGACTATATATATCAGTTGACCACTAGCAGGTTCACTTAAGAGGGAAAAAAGACTGCGTCTTATTTGCTGCCAGTGGAGAGATTGATGTTCAGTGTTTAAGATTGCCAAAGCTGGATGAGCAAGATGCCATAGAGGTAAGTCATGCATACAAAGAGGTCAATCAAAAAAAAAAAAAAAGGGAAGAATCTGGTTGGGGAGATGTGGGGAGTAGGGTGGGGAGTTTAATGTCTGGCAGATGACAGATCCCTAAATTCCTTCCTTGCGCCTACAGGACTGAAACGACTTGGGGTGAACAGTGTGGCTTTATGTTAATGCTTCAACTCAAGGGCTCGATGCTGATTAGGATGCTGGCAGAAAATAAAAACTGCCCATTGAAAGGATGGGCCCAGGGTCCTCATCTCAAATCATATTTTGCAATGCCGCACAGGAACAAAGCCGGCCCAGTTCACAAAGTATTCCTTTTTGTCACATTGCACAAAGGCCCCTCAAACGCACCCCCGCAAAGACATGCAAACCATGAGATTGAAAACAGAATACAAACATTTAACGCCAGACCCACATAGTTTAAGCCCCTCTTTTAAAGCCATAATGAAATTCGAAGTAGGCGGCAACCCCCTATAATAAGACAACGCCTCCTTTGCCCACACTGTGACCTGACATTTATGTCTGCTGACTGTGACCTCGCTTGTTTTTTTGTTGTTCTCTGATGGATGGTCTTCTAACAAGCTAATCACCCCAATAATTGTGGTAATGACACTTTATTAAAATAATGATGGAGAGAAATTGGGGCAGGCACAACTTTAGCAGAAGATGAAGACGGTTGGGTGGGTCGGGTAAAGGTCACATAGTGGGAATAGTGGGTCGCGTAGTGGGAATGCTCATGCTTTGTATAAAACTATACTATATATAACTATATTATATGTGACCCTGGACCACAAAACCAGTCATAAGGGTCAATTTTTTTGAAATTGAGATTTATACATCATCTGAAACCTGAATAAAGAAGCTTTCCATTGATGTATGGTTTGTTATGATAGGGCAATATTTGGCCGAGATACAATTTGAAAATCTGGAATCTGTGGGTGCCAAAAAATCTAAATATTGAGAAAATCACCTTTAAAGTTGTCCAAATGAAGTCCTTAGCAATGCATATCCACTCACAAAAATACATTTTTGATATATTTACGGTAGGAAATTTACAAAATATCTACATGGAACATGATCTTTACTTAATATCCTAATGATTTTTGGCACAAAAGAAAAATCGATAATTTTGACCCATACAATGTTTTGTTGGCTATTGCTACAAATATACCCATGCGACTTATGACTGGTTTTGTGGTCCAGGGTCACATATATATAATTTATACACTGTATACTATACTTCTTTTGAAAGAGGAAAAAATACTTTACAAGTATACAATGGGTAAAAAGTGTACTAGTTGAAAGTTGATGCTTCTTGGGTTGAGTTATGGTGGTGAAATAACCAATAAACCCAGGCTCAGACGCTCATCTCCGTCTGTCGCCTCGCACTCACCCTGTTCCCACCGATTTTTTATCCTTTACACCTCCACAGGAAGTTCAGCACAGCCCTGCAGCACAACAATAACTCCACCCCTCCCTGCCCCTTTAGCCTTATTCACAATCACCAACATT
This sequence comes from Ctenopharyngodon idella, assembly GCF_019924925.1. NCBI lineage: Eukaryota > Metazoa > Chordata > Actinopteri > Cypriniformes > Xenocyprididae > Ctenopharyngodon > Ctenopharyngodon idella. Next base: position 29,667,318 of record NC_067234.1, on the reverse strand, counting down.
CCCCAATACAACACTGACTTTGTCCAGTTGCTCGCCCGCCATAGACGTCAGGCTGAGGAGTGACTGAGGACCCCGAGTGTCTGGCTCCAGAGGTCAAAGACGGAACACAGAGGGGAAGGAGTGAACCAGCAGACGGACTGGTCCATCCCTCTCGCCACTAGGCATGAGAGACGAATAGTTCAAGGGCCTTCTGACTGTAACAGTGACTGCTCTGACTCTCAACACTCCAAATATTTACACTCGACGGAGCCTCGGTCTGAGAGGCCTGTTATACATATCGTTTTACAGGGCGCTAGGGTTTCGTAATATATAATGGACATAGAGAATGTACACTAGAACTTCAACATTATATTCTTTTGCTGCCTTGCACATACGTGTATTGCCATTTGGATTTAAAAAAAAAAAATCTATAAAACTCATCACAATGATTTTTTTATGATTTTGTTAAAACAATAACAATAAATCATATCAAATAATCAATCAATGAGTCAATCAATTTTTATATAACATATATATATATATATATATATATATATATATATATATATATATATATATATATACACACATAGAAAGTTAATAGAACCTTAAATAAGAAAAAATAATACTAATAAATCAATAGATAATAAATGAAGAGTTTGGTTCCAAAACGCGATAAACAGCATTTTTAAAAAAAAAAAAAGAGTTTCCATCAAAATCAGTATTGTATCTGGTCGGTATTGAAAAGTCATTTATTAATTTTGCGCAAAATGCGATATCCGTCGTGTTATTCTGTCATGTTTTCTCCCTTTCGTTCCAAAATGCAACAAACGCTAGTCTCCTTTCTCTGCAGAATGCGATATATCTGCTCAACCAATCACAGCGCACCATTCCACACACTGTAAACAGTAATGACGACGCTCTGAATACACCCGGCATTCTAGTTTTTCTTATCTGCTTTGTATTTTGTGATCAACAAAAACAGAAAAATGAATAATTTTGACGGCATTGATGAACCTGTGTTGGTTTCTTCGGTGGGGAAGAAACGCAAGTCATCGAAATGTAATCATTTACGTGAGGAAATTAAGAAGATGAGGCACTCGAGTCGGGAGTGCCGGCTGTTGCTTGTTCCACGACAGCATCAAAGTTCTGTCACGGTCCCCAAAACTGAATCAAGGACAGTTTTTAAAAGCCGTTTTTAATACCAATGTACTCGGCAAATGTGTTTATTTTAACCGTGCGGTGGCGCCAGATACTCTTTAATCGGTAATGACAAATGGAGACGTAATTCATTTATAGCATTAAGAAGATGACTCGTTGAATTCATTTTGGGAGCGACGACTGAATGTATTTTTAGTAAAATGCCTGTATATAAGATTAGTATTGGCAAAATTCAGAGGCTGTCATATATGTGAATCAACTTTGTTGTATATTTTCAATATGAAAAATAACTTTTATATTGATGGATTAATTGCATTTTGAAAAAAAAAAACATGTCATGGATTTATTGCATTTTGGGGGAAAAAATAATCCGTTTTTATAATAAACCTTTTAAAATCAAAATGTAGATTTGAATTTTTAATGTTTTTATAACCAAAAGATGCTATGCGAAAGTTTGAAACAGAAAATAGTGGTTTTCATCTTGCCGCTTTCTTGGTAAAGAAAACACATTTTTACTCAAATTAATCAAAATGGAGTTATAATGTTTTGGAACCAAACTCTTCAAATAAATAAAATACAAAATAAAGTATTATAAACCGATAAAATAACTAGTCATTAATAAATAAAAATAACTAAAATAGCTAATATACAGTTTTCCAAAACTGTTTTCCAAAGCATGCTACCAGTGCTTGATCATTTACTTTCATTATAGATGTTAAAGTTCAATCAGACAAGTTTTAAATCTTTGCTTACATGCTTTTAGAATGATATCCATCAAATGTAATTACGCAATAACAATTAAGTTAGTCAACTGAAACAGAACAGACCACACATTATTATGATGAAATTATTATTCATCTGCTAAACTCTTCTCACGCTGGTAAGCCAAAAAAGAGAGAGAGAGAGAGAGAGAGAGAGAGAGAGAGAGAGAGAGAGAGAGAGAGAGAGAGAGAGAGAGAGAGAGAGAGAGAGACTCCCTCCTTGCGTGCCTGAAGCGAAACAACCAATTTAGTCATTGTGCCACTTTACCAGGCCTGCTCATCAAACTTTACCTCCTCTGTAAACTTCCTCACTTTAATCAAATTTGGCTCTGCCCGCATTACACATTTTTCACATACTTGGTGATAAGAGACAGCCACTTATGCCCTCAGTGGGTCCTAAGTGTGTGTGTGTGTGTGAGAGAGAGAGACACACACACAGACAGACAGAGATCGCCTCAATGTGCGTGACATTTAACACAAGTAGCTGAAGTAAACATGTGTCTCACTTTGGTCAGACAGGGTGGACAGTTGGAGGAGACAGCGAGGCGTTTTATGTTAAGTGGATGTTAGGGTATTAGAGGGGGTTGCAGTATGAAAGAACACAACCTTGGAAGAGAGCAGGCCATGCGGATTTAATAATTGTCCTCTCCTCCTTCGAAGCCACGCAGAGATCCTGATGTTCCGCTGAAGATCCAACTCTCAATTTAACACTAAACCTACATCGAAATCCATCATGGAAATGGAGAAACAACATGGTAATCATGGGCTGCTGGTAGGCCGTGGGCCCTAATTTTAGCCGGATTGAAAAGTCTAAGGGGGGGCACGGCATTAGGCTGCGGGAACAAACGGGCTGTAATTTGCGAGCCTCTGGTGTGTTTTGGTGATTGCATACAGGCCTTCATTAGAGAAGTGTTGGCAGTGATGATAAAGCGAAGCTTGTTTAGGAGTGATGATCAGAGAGTAGGACAGCGAGAGCAGAGAAGGGAAAAACCACATGCAGGATATTAACAGTTCTCTCCATGAATAATTAGAGAAGAGTCGAGACAGAGTGATGCTGATTTAAACCGCAAACACGCAGCTGCTGCGCTTCCATAAGCACATGCACGCCGGCTACCAGTAAACGAAACGGTCAGACTACAGTTCTTATAAACACTAAAAAATACTACAAATAATAAATACTTTAAAATAATAACAAAAATAACAAATATGTACAAAAATACATACAAAAATAAACACAAATGCTATCTAAATATACGCATTTTAAAACAATAAAATACATAAAATTCATTATAAATAAAAACTACTAAATAAATATAAAATAGTATAAATAATAAATACATAACATCATATAAAGTACTTTAAAATAAAAATATATATTTACATGCATATATATACACACACACACACATATATATATATATATATATATATATATATATATATATATATATATATATATATATATATATATATGGGTATATATGGGTATATGGGTATATATATATATATATATGGGTATATTTTACGTGTGTATATATATATATATATATATATATATATATATATGTATGTATTCAGACACCTTGAACATTTCATTCATTAATACAGTTTATTCACTATAGTTTAAAAAATGGTAATAAACTATGACAAGATCTCAGAGTTAAACTGTGTCAGAAAAAAAATGAATCTTAATTATGTCAGATAACACTCAAGCAAAACATGGTCAGGTCAAAGTGTCTGAATAATTTTTGGTTCCAAATTATCATCAATTTTACTGGTAGTCCACTGTATGAAGAATTTTTGGGTATAATATGTCACAGTTTACTTTATTTTGCTATCCTCACTTACATAAATGTCCTGCACCACTAGTAAAAATATATCAAAAATATCAAAAATGTCTGAATAATTTTTGGTTTGACTGTATTTATACATACATATATATAATTCATATTAAATATAAATATTTTATATTTAAATATAATATATTTTTGTTAAATATATACATGTATGTGTATTTATATATACATAATATAAATACAGTTCACACACATATTATGTAAACAAACTTTTATTTAGGATGCGATTGTGATCAATCGTTTGATATATATTATATATATAAATGCTTTATCATATAATTATATTATATGTGTCATCCTCATCGTAAAAATAAAAGCTGATGTGTTAGATAAAAGCATGTTTAGCTGTTAAAACGAGTACTTGAGCTCTCCAGGAGGAGGTCTCGAGCAAGAGCTTAGAGGAAGAAAGAGAAGTTTGAGTGTTTTCCTGGCAAGCCTCGAGAGGCTCCCCAGCACACTTCAGAGAAAACATTTTGACTAAGAGCTTGCTGCTATCTGTATTTGTATAATTTCTCTTGCATTTGGTTTACATTCTTCCAGGCATTTCCAGCGCTTTATTTTAGGAAACGGAGACGCTCGCTTTAGATTACAACAAAATAAATCACGCTGGCTTGTTGTTGGGCACAAATAAACGATACAAAGTGTTGATTTAAAAATAAAAATTTGGAAGTGGAGAGATATGCTCTTCCTGTCGAGGTTTCCGGAAAGCCAGTAAACATACTGCTGTCTGTCACAGTGGGAGTCGGGACAAGTCACGGCCGAGCCACAGGAAGGGGTAGCACAGACCTCTGTGAGTGAGCGTGTGTGTGTGTGTGGGTGGGTGGAGACAGCGAGACGGTGGGGTCAGTGTCCTTCTCTACACGCAGGCCTGTCCAGCTGCCAAGTGCCCAGCTGCCGGGTAGGTGTCTGTTTACAGGGCGGCCCGGTCTGAGGAGGCCAATGGCTGCCCTTCATTTCTTTCTGACACACAAACACACATAAACAAACATCATATCTGACCACTCCAATCCATGTTTGAATGTACCTCTGATTTCATCTGACTCTGATCAGAGGTTTGGTTTGAGCGGAGCGTGAGACAGGAGGTTTTAGGTAGTAAAATTTGTGAGAATGAGAGTTTGACTGAGAAAGCACAGAGCTCTTTATTCTAATTCAACATGGCTGAAATGAACATGGAAGGGAGCTGCTTTCTTTCATTAAAAGGTGAGGCCCTGTCGTTTCAAACATGCAAATGGGGAAAGATCGGTGGCCCCAGAACTCACGGTCTTGTGTTACACAGGATCGCTATGCTGCGGTCGCAGGCCTGTTTTATGTAATATAAGTTGATGGCAAAATTGCAAACCACACAGCTAAACTTGGCAATTTTTTTTCCTCTTTCGTTCATGTAATACATATCTAAAATTGTCCTTTAAATCAGTGGTTCTCATCTGGTGGGTTGCAACCCAAAGATGAATAAAAATAATCATTATTATGACAAATAAATAAGCTTGCTGACTTTTCACTAAAATGGAACAAAAAAAAAAAATTATATATATATATATATCAAAAAAGCAATGATAACTTTGCAGCAATTTGTCAATTCATAGAAAGTAGCAAATGTGGTTGCGTGACTTCCCCTTATCTTCAAAATTCATGAACAAAATTATGCAAGGTCAGAGAAAATACAACCCATTCTACATTTATTATGGTATAAACATGATTTATGCTACCCACAATGCATTTCATTAAATGAATTGCCTTGATTATCAAAAATTGTTTTTAAGGACAACTTTGGTATTATGTTGGGTTGCCAGTTGACGCCTAATATAAAATCTGTTTAAAACCATCAAAATTATCCATATATTTTGTAAATACTTATTAATATATATATATATATATATATATATATATATATATATACACACACTGTATATATAAATGCTTTATCATATAATTATATTATTTAAATATATATTAGTGTATATTAGTGCTGTCAAACAATTAATCGTGACTAAACACATAAAAAAAAAATGTGTACTGTGCCTATTTATTATGTATATATAAATACACACACATGCATGTATATATTTAACAAAAAAGTAAGATATTTATACTTATATATAATATAAATTATATATAAATATATAAATGTAAACGTAAATATTTCTTAAATAAATACATTTATGTGTGTGTACTTATATATACACTACCGGTCACAAGTTTGGAAACATTACTATTTATTTCATAATAAATACAGAAAAAAACAATAATATTGTGAAATATTATTACAATTTAAAATTATGGTTTTCTATTTTAATATACTTTAAAATATAATTTATTTCTGTGATGCAAAGCTGAATTGTCAGCAGCCATTACTCCAGTCTTCAGTGTCACATGATCCTTCAGAAATCATTTTAATATGCTGCTTTATTATCAATGTTGGAAACAGTTGTGCTGCTTAATATTATTTTATAACCTGTGATACTTTTTCAGGATTCTTTGATGAATAAAAAGTTAAAAAATATCAGCATTTATTTAAAAATAGAAATCTTTTGTAACAATATACACTACCGTTCAAAAGTTTGGGGTCAGTAATTTTTTTTCTTTCTTTTTTTTGAAAGAAATTAATACTTTTATTCAAGCACGGATGTGTTAAATTGATAAAAAGTGATAGTAAAGATTTATATTGTTAGACGAGATTTATATTTTGAATAAATGCTGTTTTTTTTTAACCTTTTATTCATCAATGAATCCTGAAAAAAGTATCACAGGTTCCAATAAAATATTAAGCAACACAACTGTTTTCAACATTGATAATAACTGAGTATCAAATCAGCATATTAGAATGATTTCTGAAGGATCATGTGACACTGAAGACCGGAGTAATGATGCTGAAAATTCAGCTTTGCATCACAGAAATAAATTATATTTTAAAGTATATTAAAATAGAAAACCATATTTTTAAATTGTAATAATATTTCACAATACTATTGTTTTTTTCTGTATTTATTATGAAATAAATGCAGCCTTAATGAGCATAAAAGACTTTGTTCAAAAACATTAAAAATAGTAATGTTTCCAAACTTTTGACCGGTAGTGTACATAATAAGCATATATATATATATATATATATAACAATGAAGCATTTTAAAGTGCCATATCACAATAAGCTGTACAAATAAGTGACCTAATATGTGAAAATAGATGACAAAAAACATAATACATCCTGACACTAAACCTAAAGGGAGATTAAATATGCATCGCAAGAAAAAAAAGAAAAGAGAAATAGAGAAAAAAAAGCACACCACTGCAGTCACGTCCACTAACACTATGAGCGTTCTAATGCGTGCATGTGAAATGTGATGATAGCTTTCCTCTTTCCTGTCTGCTTCTCCTTCCAGCACCACTCCCATCCCCCCTTTCAGTTCATCTTAATTATGGCACAATTAGGCGCTACAAATGGCGTCAGAGCGCATGCTGCCCGCGTCTGAGCTGTGTCAGTGTTTCCAATTTCCTGCAGTAATGGGCCTGTGATGGCTGCCCCTGCTGTCCGCCACTCTGACCCCACCAGGCCCTGAGGTCATGACCCCTGAGCTCTGCTGGTGTGTTTACAGCCCAAAGGGGTCGATGGTCGTCGGCTTAAGGGGGTGCTGGATTACCTTACAGACTCAGGAGAAACATATACAGCCAAAATGAGACAAAAAGGATCATGAAATATCTCTAAATATTTTGGTATAATGTGTAATGGCAACCTAGACAGTCACCACTCACTTGTGAGGTTTCAGATCATTCATATATATGGGAGCATATCCAGAAATGGCCAGTTGAGGTGATGGTAATGTCTTCAGTGTGATCCGATCTGATTTCAATTGCTTTTACACATGTGCATTAAAATCAAATCCACATTTCATAATAATAACTAAGCCACTGCCTTCATACAAAAAGTGTGCGTTTAAAAAAACGACCTTAAGAGCTGTTTCATTTCTAAACAAAACACACTATTACTTTTTCAGACAGGCTGTAAATGGAGTTTTTCCATATTTCCATAAAAAACTGAATATGACATTTGCTGGGGGGCTTGAAGGAGCGGTACAAACTTGGCTCAGGCTTCTGCCGTTTCATTGATTAATTCCCATCAGACCTCATAGAGCTTAATACATCAGCAGCCCGGCCTTCTAGCGGTAAACGTTCAGAGTCTTTCTCAATGAATATCACATGTACGGTTTCAAAAGGTTGCCAGGTTGTGTGGACCCCGTGTCAACTTCCCCTCGTGTCTTTCTGTAGCCACTAGCTCCTGACACCGGCTCACACAAGATACGCATTACGTGCTGTGGATCTATTCCCGAGGCTTTAGTGTGTACATTACTCTTATTAAGGGGCCGTCTTCATTGGGTTTTGGAGTTCCTTTAAGACAGCAATTGCACATTTCAAAAGAGTTGAGCCGTTGGTAACTTAATATCCACAAAAGGACCCGTTACTTCTGTGCTGCGTGGGGTGTCAGATCAACAGTAGACCGGGAAAAGGTCATCAATTCTTATTTAAGACCTGTTTCATTCGTTATTTGACATGGCCTAGCTATTAACTCCAAATGGTTTTGCTAAATTTCCCAGCGGTTCTATTTTTAAAATTTACTATCATTAATAATAACAGAAAAAAGTGAAAACGTAACTCTCCCAGAAAAAGATTTGCAGAAAAAAAAAAAAAAGAGAAATGACTAAACCACAAATACCAATATCACACAGCGAGAGAGAGGATTCTGAAAACAAACAAACTCCGAGTATGCTTAAGTATCAATAAACACAATTCTTCCGTCTCGGAAGCTTCCTGCTTTATTTGATTAAGCGGGGCGAAAAAACAGAGCAGTCATGCTCATTGCTTTTCTTCCTCTTCCCTTCCCCTGCAATCTTCTCTGTGCCTAATGGGAATCGGAAGTTTAAGTGAAGCTGCCTGGCTAGCCTCGGCCTAACCTCTCCATCTGGAAGGGAACTTGCCAGCCTTGGGGCTACTCCCAACCCTTCCCAGCTGTTGAGTTTGGGGCTTTTGTTTTTGTGGGCTTGGGAAAGCATATTTTTATAAATGATTGCCATATCCTCCACCAGCTGCTGACCCCGCGCCCGTCCCTGGTTCTCATTTCAGCCGCGACTGACCCCGAGCGTCCGATAGCAGAGGCCTGCGACCGGTTTGGAACGCTGAGGTAAGTGCGAGAGAGGAGATTCCGCTTCAGAAAACCCGTGATGACTTCCGTTATTGACATAAAGAGTGAATTTGTGTCTCAGAATGCTTCCACAATGTACTAAACTGAGATTTGATTAGAGATCTCAGAGCGTGCATCTGCTGCAGGCCTGGTGTGTATGAGTCACTAAGCATGTGGTTTGTCTCATCACTCTCTCTCTCTCTCTCTCTCTCTCTCTCTCTCTCTCTCTCTCTCTCTCTCTCTTATGTTGGTTTTAATCAAGGCGTCTGTAACAGGGAGGAGTCGACCTCCTCTTTCTTCACGGACTCAACTGCCAATGATGTGTAACTTCGGTTTCTATGGAAGCCTCAATAATACTACTCCCTAAACTTGCAGCAAGCGGCAACAAATTAAAAACCATCTCTGAATGGCTGGCACGTACTGTTGTGTTGACCTGGTTGTGCTCCTTTTTCCCTTTCTTTTCTTTTTTCAGATGAGGAGAAAGGGGCCCAAGGGTCTAAGCGCAAAGACAAGGCGGGCGTCTCGGATTGTGAAAATTTAAAAGCCTTTGTGCTACCTGAGCACCAGAAATAGCTGTCACCACCCTCTGTCATGTTTACGGCAACTGTCAAACGAAGCAGGAAGGCTCGGTGTTAATTAAAAATACATTGGCCGTTAACGCGTAGGCTGGTGCCAATAGGCTGAGTATTTTGCGCTTTCGTTGCAGTATTGATGAGGCTGCCGGCGCTCCATAATTCATCAAGCCCGGCCACCTCAGGTGAGGGCCGCCCACTGTAGAGCCAAACCGTCCTGTTCACAGCGTGGCACTGCAACACACACACACTATTCTCAGCACTTTCTCCGCTCGGCTGCTGTGTGTAGCGCACCGCTGGGTAATTGCATGGTAATACTTCATTATGGCAGCACTGTAATTTGGGCACCGGACACTTCAAAGGGAGGCAAAAACCTCTTCACAGACAGCGCAAATTACTGCGAGTCCACATAACCCCTGCTTTGTTTTGACTGGTATTGTTTTTGGCCAAGTATCGTGGTCCAAAATAAACACATGAGCGATTAGAGCATATTTTCAATCGTATAATCGTCGCAGCTTATTACAAAGCACAGCGGCGCGGCGTGAAAGAGTTAAAAAGTGGATTTTGCCGTCATGTGAAGCCAAGAAGTATAAAATTCAGTATCAAAGGCTTATCTAAACAAATGGCAGCTTCTGAACGCTGCGGTCGCGGATGGAGCTGGCCGGGACATGGGCTGGTGAGATGAGGGCTGACCGGAGGTACAGAGCAGCTGGAGGAGATCCATCCTCACAGCAATCCATAATCACATGCTCATTTCTGTTTCCCGCTCATGTACAATTCGGAGAAAAAAAAGTTCACACTCATGGTAAGGCTTCTGTACACTTAAGTCGAAGACTGGACTGTCATTTACTCCTGGCATTGAAGAGTTTGTTCATTAAAAAATGAAAAATCAGTCATCATTTACTCACCCTCATGTCGTTTCAATTCTGTATGACTTACTTTCTTCTGCGGAACATAAAAGAAGATATTTTTAAAAATGTTTCAACTGTTTTTGTCCATGTTTTTGTGGACACCAAACACATTTTGTGGACACCTACAGAAACCGCAATTTAAATGTAAGGAAATAGAATTACAATGAAATGAAATGAAATTCAAATAAATTCTAATGCCGTAAAAAGAGCAAAGTTACCATTTAAAAGTTTGGGGTGAGTAAGATTTATGTTTTATAGACTTTTATTCAGCAAGGACGCATTAAATCCATGAAAAGTGACAGTAAGAACTTTAATAATCTTACAATTTCAAATAAATGCATTTCTTTTAAACTTTCTATTCATCAAAGAATCCTACAAAAAATGTATCATGGTAATCATAAAAAATATTAAGCAGCACAAGTGTTTTCAACATTGATAATAAGAAATGTTTGGATCAACTTTTGGACCCCATTGACTTTCACTGTATGGACAAAAAAGACAAACAATTTTCAAAATAACTACTTTTGTGTTTCACAAAAGAAAGAAAATCATACAGGTTTGGAACAACATGAGGGTGAGTAAATAATTAAAGAATATTCATTTTTTTTGGATAAACTATCCCTTTAACGCCTGATGAAAACAGGCCTTACTGTACTTTAGGTGAGTAATATAGCTTCTGTTCATCCATGTAAATGGTGATGCTAACTTGCATGGGATGTCTAGGAGCATGTGCCGATTTTGTTCTTTCTCCACCTTCATAAAAGAACTCCAGTGATATCAAGGGATACGGAAAGACATGAACACTTGGTACAATTTAGATACAGCACAAAGCTGCAGCCGCCTGCCAATATCCTGCAGATGATTACAAAGTTCAAACACAGCAAGACTTCATTCATTAAAAATGCAGTACACAGACAAACACATCCTACTTTTCAGTCCTACTGTCTTGTGTATCTTACACACGGGTGCACACATGAAGCCAGTGAGGTCTGTTAAACACAGGTTTTGTCCAAAATCTATTCCAGCATCACAGGTGGTGTTCCAACAAGCTGATATGTACAAAGCAACTTGCACACTCTAAACACGCCAATGATAAATGGATAGTTGGGGCACAAAAGCAGAAAGAAGAAACATTTTTGAGCATAAATATTTCAATTTGTTTTATTTTTCTAGACGCACGCCGAATATAGACACAACTTCACCAGTTATGGCATTAGTAACATCACAGAGCAAACATGGCCAGGGGTTATTATTTAAACAGATTATTTTACAACATACTGAGCAGCAATACTGTGAATTTGTGCTATAAATTCTAAGTGATAACCAGTGGTCAATCGTGCCTTTTTAGGACATGGGTTATAGTGAGAATCCCTGGAATGAAATAATATGTTCTAACTAGCGTCCAGCAATTTCTCTGCTCACAATGAACGCAAAAATCACAATTACAGAAACTGTGATTTTGAATTTGAATGTAAAGAAGGAAAATACAATGAATTGAAAAGAAAAGAAATGCATATTAATGTACTTTTTTTTTTTTTTTTTTTTTTTTTTTTAAAGAAATTAATACTGCTATTCAGCAAGGCCACATTATATTGATCAAAAGTGACAGTAAAGACATTTAACACGATTTCCATTTCAAATAGATGATGTTCTTTTGAACTTTCCATTCATCAAAGAAACCTGAAAAATGCATCATGGTTCCACACAAATATTAAGCAGCACAACTGTTTTCAGCTACATTATAATACTGTTATTGATAATAACAAGAAATGTAAATCATCATATTATAATGATATCTGAAGGATCATGTGACACTGAAGACTGGAGTAATGGCTGCCAAAAATTTAGCTTTGTCATCACAGGAATAAATTACATCTTAAAATATATTAAAATAGAAAACAACTGCAATAATATTTCACAATATTAATGTTTTTACTGTATTTTTGATTAATTAAAGCAGCTTTGGTGAGCATAAGCAACTTCTTTCAAAAACAGGCTTATAGGCCTTATGGACATAATGAACATTAGAGCAGAAAAACTGGTTCGAACAAAAACTGATTAACAAGGAGAGTTAAATTATCGCTGTATTGTTTTGCATCTGGTTAGTATACTGTGTTAGATGTACACTTCAAACACTAGATAACATCTATATCAAACAACTGCAAAAATGAACCTGATGGAAAACTCCAGTACTGTCAATGACAGTTTACTCATCTAAAGCTTTTTTGTCTTTTCAAATAATATTGCTGTATATTCCAAAACATATCCATATAGCTGGCAGCTTCAGAACACCAGTTGAAGCTCCACTATACAGTAGATAATAAATGTCACCAGATCAGGGGAGCAAATGTACACATACATTTGGCTTTTTGTGCTTTTACTTCTATCAGATCAACTCATTTACTAATGAACACTGATATGTTTGTGCTATTTGCAGGCTATGTTTGACACAGTAAAATCACGACTTGTTGCCACCTAAACTACATTGTGGCACAGCCCTGAATTCGGTATTGTGCAATACTCCTCCTTCCGAGGCCATTTTGAACATAACTTTCAGTCTGAAAATTTCGCAAAACACGAGCCAACTGGCATTGTAGGTAAGTGTTGGTTACACGGCGGTCATTAGTTGCTTTTTGATCCACATTTTTGCACTAGCGTCCCTAAGCGCACCGGTGGCGGGGGTGCTGGGCTGGGCTGTGGCCCTCCTCTCTCTCGTCCTCTCCTCTCTCCACTCCTCTCCTTTCTTCTTGACTCTCACACATATTGATGGTAAATCAATGAAGGAAATGAAGGGAGGAAAGGAGGATGAAAGGGGAGGAGTGATGGAGTGGATGTGCATGCTTAAAAAAGGAAATAATAATAATTGATAATAAAAAGAAAAGGCGGAAATGATAAACGGCAGAAAGAGCGTCCTTTAGGATATACCTGCAGAGAAACAAAAACACAAAGGAAGAAAGGAAAGAAAAAAGCGTGTGTTTAATGCCGGGTGGACACTTTTTCAAGCATGCAAGTTATTCCATTATTCCTGAGCAATGTTGGGGGTGATATGTTAAAGTTAAGGTTTTTTTTTTTTTTTTTTTTTTTTTTTTTAAACTCTTTCCCCGCCAGCATTTTTTTAAAAAGTTGCCAGTCACCGCCAGCGTTTTTGATCATTTTCACAAAAATTTCATGGCCCCCAGAATATTTTGTTGTATGAATATCTGAACATGCAATTTCAAAAAAAAAATTCAAAAGAAAGAACAGAGCCTCTGCTATTAAACAATAAATGTTTCATTGTAGCTCAATGGATTAGGTTACTTTTTGATCAATACTTAATTGTAGGGTAAGTTTCATAAAAAAATAAAAAACAAAATTTGAACATTAAGCTGAGAAAATAGTGGGTTTTTTTGTTTTTTGTTTTGTTTTTCAAATACTACAATATGCATAAGCAATGCTTTTATCACTTGTTTCTGCTTCTTTTTGCCCGTGTTTTTATCCGGAGATTCAAGGGTTTGTGAAAATGAAAATTCTGTCATTTATCACTCACCCTCATGTCGTTCCACACCCATAAGACCTTTGCTCATCTTCAAAATACAAATTAAGATATTTTTGATAAAATCCGATGGCTCAGTGAGGCCTCCATTGACAGCAAGTTAATTTCTACTTTCAGTGCCCAGAATGGTACTAAAGAAATATTTAAAACAGTTCATGTGACTACAGTGGTTCAACCTTAATGTTATGAAGCGACGAGAATACTTTTTGTCCGCCAAAAAAGCAAAATAACAACTTTATTCAACAATATCTAGTGATGGGCGATTTCAAAACACTGCTTCATGAAGCTTCGAAGCTTAACAAATCTACGAACTGCCTCCCAGTGGTGAACCGTTAAAATTTCCGAAACGTTTTGAAACACTTACGATGTAACAAAGCCTTGTTTACTGAAAGCACGTGACTTTGGCAGTTTGATACACACTCCGAACCACTGAATCGAAACAAAAGATTTGTAAAGCTTTATGAAGCAGTGTTTTGAAATCGCCCGTCACTAAATATTGTTGAATAAAGTTATTTAGTCGTTATCGTTATTTAGTTGTTGTTTTTTTTGGCGCAAAAAAGTATTCTCATTGCTTCATAACATTAAGGTTGAAAAACTGTAGTCACATGGACTGTTTTAAATATTTCTTTAGTACCATTCTGGGTACTGAAAGTGTAAATTTACTTGTTGTCAATGGAGGGCTCACTAATATCTTAATTTGTGTTCTGAAGATGAACGAAGGTCTTCTGGGTGTGGAACGACATAAGGGAGTAATTAATGACATAATTTTTGGGTGAACTAACCCTTTCAGTACTCTTTCAGAAGATGCATAATAGCGCCCCCTACCGTATAACAGTGAAAACACGGAAAGCCGGAAAATTCCGTCCTATCAAATTTAATATAAAATATAACTTTAAAATATAAAACTTAAAGTATTATAAATTTATTATATATAAAATAAAACTTTTCTATTGGTTGCACAATATTTAAAAAAAAAAAAAATCAAAAATGTAGCTTTCAGAGGAGTGACAAGTTTCCTGTGATTCTGATTCCAGTGTAAATATTTATGCCACACTTTTTGTGGTATAGCCTATAATATATATATATATATATATATATATATATATATATATATATAGCCTTAAAAATAGCACTTCCCATTTAAAAAAAAAATGCTGTAAAAGTAAAGTGACATGTTGCTTTCCAAAGAATGTAACAATATAACATAATTTGTTACTTTTCATAAAAAATACCACAACATTGTAACGCGTTTCTTTTGAAAGTAACTTCCCCCAACACTGTTCCTAAGCGAGTCTATGTGGTGTGGGAAAGAAATGCACATTGAAAAGAAAGGCTGTGTTTATCCATTTAATGTATGAACTCTCATGGACCTGTCAAGAGACTGTGCTATTAGCTTATTAGAGTCATACCGCTGCTGGAGTGTTCTCTGTCCGTTAAAGACATTAGCGGGAAACACAGACTGCACATTAACACCAGCGAGTGAATCCCAGTAAAAAGCCAGCAAAGATGTGAGGTAAACCGCCATGAAGATTCACTGAACATCAAAGAACAGCACGGCGGGGATAAAAAAAGATGAAGGCTATAAGTATGTGTTTAAAACACAAGAGAAACATGTGTGTTTGACTGTTGCTCTTTCGACTTGTCAGAACAGTGAAAGCGAGTAAGTGGCGTGTGAGTGGCCCGTGTGTAGACGCTGAGTGAGGGTAATGATTGTGCTAGCCTGCAGACCATTTATTTGGCCATCTTAACTCAATTAAAAGAAAACAAGGCCATCATGACCTTCAGATGAACTGTTCTCTCAGCTTAGGCGCTGCTCCTCACAGGGCCAGAATTGATGATCGTAAGATGCTGTCAGTCAAGGGCTCTTAGACACCTATTTGCATGGCTTATGGTTGAAGTTAGCACAATAGTGAAAGGTAATAAAATGGCTAAAGCTTACATATTGACACTTTTTGTATAAGTAATTTTTAAAAAAAGCTATAAACATACATGAAAATTAGTTTCCAGAACCGGATCTCGATACCTCGATACTCCACTGACCTTTGAGGAGTCAAAGCTGCTCTCTTCCAGAGGTATTGGAGAGGGGCCTCTGCCTCAGGCTCAGAGACCACGATATAAATATATCCAGCCTGTTTTATATGCAGCTACACGGAGGAGTGTGGCTGGGGTGAGGGCAGGAAACACTAAGCACTGCATAAATCTAGAATGTGCAAAATCTTCACCAGCCCTGCAGAGAAGAAACACCCAGCTGAAAATATCAACCAGTGTCTGGTGCAGTAATGGAACAAGGGTTGACCAGTCCAGAGGGGAAACATAAGGGAAGTTTTCTTTCAGTACTCTGCCGTGTTCTTGTTCCGTCTATGTCTCATGGGTTGGGACCAGGCGTGCTCTCATCTCTCACCCGTGGAGTACCCTCAGGGCAAGTAAACATTTGTGAAATTTGGAAAAGTTGGTGGTTGTGTTCTGAACAGGGTATGATTTGTTCATCATGTACTGCACGTGCTACGAAACACCGACAGTGCCACCCCATTCGTATGTGTTTAAGCAAACTCTTAGCAGTAGAACAGGCTCAGGGGGTCTTTCTAAAGCTGAAGCTGGGCAAAGTGCCATCAATGTGGCTAAATCAGTCTGAGCCCCAGTGGTCCGGCTGCAGGCAGAGCAACGCAGAGCCGATGGGTTAATCAAGCTCAGAGATTAAGAGTCCGTACAGATGTGAGATGAACACAGATCAGGGTGAAGTATAAGGGTACATTTGTGTGTTATAATGTGGACAAGATTTTTAAAATGATTATTTAAAATACAAGAATACATATTATTATTATTATTAACAGTAATAAAAATAGCAACAATAAGCGCTGCATTCTGTCTAATATATATATATATATATATATATATATATATATATAATATTTATTGAAATTACAACAAAACATTAATAATAATAATAATAATAATAATATTATTGTTGTTGTTGTTGTTGATAATACTATTAATAATATTAATAATATCACCAACAAATATTGTTTTTGGCTAATAAAAATACATTAATATATTAATAATAATTGATTAATGTAATTAATAAATATTATTAATGATAACAATAACATATGTATTGTGTTGTGTCTAATATAAATAGATTATTATAAATAAATTATTATTATTGATATTATTATTGATAATATATAGATTATACATAATATTAATATCAACAAAGTATTGCATTGTCTACAAAATAAATGTTTTTATAAATAAAAATATTATTTATTTATATTAGACAATACAATACATATTATTGTAATGTAATTAATAAATAATATTATTAATGATAACAATAACATATGCATTGTCTTGTGTCTAATATAAATAGATTATTATAAATAAATTATTATTAGTATTATCGATAATATGAATTATTATTGATTATAATATAATATAATATATTTATTATATTTAATAATATTAATATCAACAAAGTATTGTATTGTCTAATAAATAAATGTTTTTATAAATAAAAATATTATTTATTTATATTAGACACAACACAATACATATATTGTAATAATGTAATTAATAAATAATATTAAGGATAACAATAACATATGTATTGTGTTGTGTCTAATATAAAATTATAATTATAAATAAATTGTTATTATTGTTATTGATAATATGAATGAATATTGATTATAATATATAGATTATGTATAATAATATTAATATCAACAAAGTATTGTATTGTCTAATAAATAAATGTTTTTATAAATAAAAATATTATTTATATAAGACAATACAATACATATTGTTATCAACAACAACAACAACAATAATAATAGAGTCTTGCATTGTGTCTAACATAAACAAATAAATAAAAGGTTATAAAAATAGAACAATTATTTAAAATATATACAATTTATGCGTTTTAGTACAAATTTATGTTTTTTAAATATAATTCTATAAAAGTATCAATAACTGTTGTAACCATGTTTGTTGGCGGAACCTACGGTTTCCTGTAAGAGATCACATCACAGATGTCGGGTGTTTGAATCAATAGCTGTAAAACCCACATCCAGAGAGATGGATGGAGAGATGGTGAGAGAGACCCTACGGATTGACTGACTCTGCCACAGCCACCTGGACCATCATCCCCCCCCTCCCTTCCCCTCATAATCAGAAGGCGACAGACAATCCTGCAAGCACAATGTGAATACAATCCCCACACTGTATATGAGGAGGTGTCAAACAGGGTAAATCCCCTCAGCCCACGCCTCACCATAAAGCACAAACACATGCAAAATTAATCTAGAGAAGAGCAGGGGTTAAGCCTGTGGGACAAAACCGGGTCAGTACAATACAATGAGTCTCCTCTCCCCCTCTTCCTCTCCTTCACACACATTCACGCAAACACACAAGCAGGAGGGACACACAGACGCCTGAGTCCAACAACAACAGCTGTTTATGGTCGTCCGTTTCCAGCTAATTTGCCAAAATAGATGTAACAAACGGCAACCTAATTTGTGTAACGGGTAACATAGCCGTTATTGGCTTCCAGATGCATTCGTGCTCACCCACAAGTATAAACAATAAAGATATTTATGCAGGGTTTTACTATAATTGAGATATCTATGAAATCTGACTGACTTTAAATTAGCTCTTCGCACTCACATATATGGAAATGATTCACTAATGCTCTAACATAACCGTCAATGTGCACTGTTTACTTCCTCTGTTATATTCACTGCCTAGATTTATCACAAATAAAGTAAAAATTGCTGCAAAAGAAACACAAACAAATTAAGTATTAAAATGCACAAGATGAGCTGGCAGACAGACAAAATGTCCTAACTGTCATGATGACGAGGGTCAGCGCATCGGTCTGGGTCACCAGCAGGAATGGGCACGTGGCTGTAAAGAAATGGGTGGAGGTGGGAAAAATGCAATGAGTGGTTCGAAACAACTAAACCTTTGCCACACTGCTTGCACAATCAATTCATTTGCTAAATATCATCAAATCAAAGGAAAATGGTGTTAACTGTCATCTTTACAGCACATTACCCAAGCTGCTCTTTTCCATTACACTGGAAATCAAATGGTGACCATAGCTGTCAAGCAAGATTTTCAGCCAATAATGACTTAAATTCTGTCTATTCATCACATAAAGTTATCATATGATTTCAGAAGACTTGGAATGTAGTGCACAAGTTCTATAAACCTTCCACTTTTCAAGTGCAGCTTTGACACTCCATGAGTCCACGTCTCTTTTTTTTTTATTGTTCTATGAAAGTCAGAGGGGTTTGAAACACCATGAGGGTGAGTAAACAATGACAGAATTTTCATTTTTGGGTGAACTATCCCTTTAAGCTCCAGTTCATACCCTGTGGCTCCCTGATCCTTTGATACAGCCGAGGAAAAGATCCCATCGAAGGGATTTTATTGAAAACATGGACCGGCGCTGCTCTCCCCAGGTCCGACACCAAAGACATAAGCAGGCCCGCTGATTAGAGAGACGAGCCCCAGACTCCTGCTGTAATGAGATGCAAGCCCATGCGTCATGGTGCAGTCTGCCAAAACGTAAAACAAGACGACAGGCCAGCACAGCCAGTAACATTACTTCACTCTCTCTCTCTTACTCTCAGAATAAAAGAGTTGGCTGTGATATGTAAGATCATGGATAGCCAGGTAGAGGTAATGTGAAGGAGACCCGTGCCAAGACACCATACAGATGTGACTCTGGAGGCAAAAGAACTGTCTCGGCTTTCTCTGCTTCCGCTCCTGAGGGAAACAAATTTCCTCTTCCATCGTACTTGCTCCCATTTTTTTAAAACCTGACTTTCTTGCCAGACTCATGGACTACGGGTCAAAGACCTCGCTAGGGAACTGCTGCTGTTAGACACAATCTTTCATGCAAAATAAAGGCGGAAGATGCATATTATAATGAAATTTTAATATTTTTAATTAAAAGCACAATGATTTTTGATATAAAGAATCTAGAAAGTATATGATCATTACAAATACTTCAATCATGGTAAATGTTGGGGATTAACTCGTTTGAGCTGTGTGAGCTGTAAATGAACACAGATAAACTGAATTGCTTTGCTAAATGGCGTGAATGCGCAAGTGAACTTAAACTAAGGCCCTGTTTACACCTGGTATTAAGAAGTTTTGGTCGATTGGATCACAAGTGGACGACGCTAAATACAAGTGTAACCGGGTGTAAAACGTTTTGAGCTTGTCCACTTTCGACCACTTCCAGAGGTAGTCGAAAACGCATACGACCGGATTGCTTTCGTAGTGTAAATGCTCATGTGGTCGAATACGTTTGAACAGCCACAAAAGACTACTACTCTCCGCCTACTGACCTAATGCATAAACATTACGGGAAGTGTGCAAGCCAGATGGGATTTAAACTTTGTCTGGTTTGGTTTGAAGATAAAAAATGTAGCAAGCACAATTGACCATGTTCATTTTTCTCACCATTCCTGATTTCTAACAACCACTCAACCCGTTCGGTGTGGTCTTGTGGCAATCAGAGCTGAAACGAAAGCTGCTGCTCTCCATTTGTTTTTCCGTCATCTCCGTGCGGGTTCATATGTAA
The DNA here is from genome assembly GCF_019924925.1 of Ctenopharyngodon idella. Lineage (NCBI taxonomy): Eukaryota > Metazoa > Chordata > Actinopteri > Cypriniformes > Xenocyprididae > Ctenopharyngodon > Ctenopharyngodon idella. The sequence continues at coordinate 29,646,787 of NC_067234.1, read as the reverse complement.
ATTGCATTGGCTTATTTCGTCCATAAGATCAAAAGATCTGAAAAGCCCACACATTTACTCACCCATAGACCCCTCACCTCAAAGAAATCAGGACAGAAGTGGTCGAAGGTGGACAAAAGATGGATTAAAACATCAGGTGTAACTGGGAATGTATTTCCCTCGTCTACTTGTGATCTGATTGACCAAAACGCACCTTAAAGGGATATATCACCCAAAAATGAAAATTATCCCATGATTTACTCACCCTCAAGCCCTCCTAGGTGTATATAACTATCTTCTTTCAGATGAACACAATCGGAGATATATTAATAAATATCCTTGCCCTTTCAAGCTTTATAATAGTAGCGAATGCGGAGCCAAAAAAATTTCATCCATCTTTTATAAAAAATAACACATACTGCTCCAGGGGGTTAATTAAGGCCTTTTGAGGCAAGGCGATGCATTTTTGTAAGAAAAATATCCATATTTAAAACTTTATAAATTCAAATAACTAGCTTCCGGCAGATGACTGTACGCATACCGCACAAGTTGATTTTGAAAATTTTCATTTTTGGGTGAACCAACTCTTTAATACCAGGTGTAAACAGGGCCTTACATGACAGTCAGAATGTGTAAGTCACATTGTGGACAGGCTCTTTCCATAACAACGCACTGAAACATGGACAACGAATAACTAAATCATAAAAATATTTACAGCTACAGTTGTTTTCTCCAGTGTTTGTTAAATGTCAATGAGTGTTTAAATTAGTATATAAAATGTGCCTGTCCCATTAACAAAAATGTAAATTATTAAAATAAACTACCTAAAATATGATTGTATAAATGAATGAATACAATATGACAAAATGTCGACTAAATGTATATTATGTGTGTATATATATATATATATATATACAATAATCAAAAGACAAAAGTTAAATAAAATTAATACTACTGGCTATATCAGTGCGTGCTTGGTATTCTCATGTAATGCATTAGTCTTGTATAGAGCTTCGGCCCTCTGGATGCCATAATCTCCCAGGAAACATAACAGAGGTGTGCGTGTGCTGTAAAAATTTAAATCAAATCACATGAGAACAGAAAAAAGTACTAGTGGATCAACACGCAGTGCATCTGTCACTACATGAAAATGAAATTAAGTGCGGCAGGCATTCTGGGATATTGACTTTGAGTGGCAGGGCTTGAGATGGCAAGTGAACACAGCACTCTTTCTGTACAGTATATGACTCTGGGTTTGATTTGAGTCCAGTGCATTAAGCCGGCCTCGCATCTTAAGCAGCGGGCTATGTGGAAGCTGTTAGTTAAATCAAGTTAAGCCATTTCCGCACTTAAAACAACTTCCCCCTTTGCCATACGCCCGCAGGAAGATCAGAGATTTGATGTAAACTCATGTTCTCTCCAAACGTGCTTTAAAGTCGGGTTCATGCTGATAAAACTCCTTTCTATCATAGTTTGTTGCTGGGATAAATGTAGCTCGTTCAAAGCATTAATGCATTTATTTAATTATGGATTCATTTGCACCTGGCTTTCTGTATAACGACCACATAGTCCAACATATACGTTACATTAACTATACACGTTCAGCACATTTGCACCAGCAGAACGCATTAAACTCGACACAAACAGAGGGTTTCCCCCATACACTCATAGCTCGCTTACCCACCCAGGAGATGACAAGATCTTTACACTCAAGATCTGCCTGAGTCCTCAGGCCATGGCCAGATGCCCTGCACTTGCCCAACTGCGTGACAGCCAGTATCTCCACCCCATCCGCCCCCACACCTCCATATCTCCAGCCACGGACAGATGGGCGAAAAGGTGGAGCACATGAAGCGTAAAGCAGACGGATGACTTTCGGCGTGCTCACCATCATGTAGCCGTAGAGAGGGGTGGATTCTCTCTCTTATTTGGTAAACCATTAAAGAAATATTCCGGGTTCAGTACAAGTTAAGCTCAATTGACTGTATTTAAGACGTAATGCTGATTACCACAAAAATCAATTTTCACTTGTCCCCATTTTCTTTAACAAGAAAGAAAAAAATCTGCATTACAGTGAGCCACTTACAATGGAAATGAATGGGGTGAATCCGTAAATCTAAAATAATATAATTAACGTACAACAATAACATAATTTTAGTGTGGAAAAAATGCTTTTCTGCTTATTAGTTATACCTAAATTTAGTTGCAATGACAACACATTTACTTAACAGCTCAAATAATACAAGAGTTTAAAGTAGATTAATGTAAATGTATTTATAACGTTCTAAAGCTCCACATTTCTGCTTTTAAATCCTCTAAATATTGGGCCTATTCACTTCCATTGTAAATCCTACAGAAATTGGACCTATTTGCTTTCATTGTAAATCCTACAAAAATTGAGCCCATTTACTTCCATTGAGAGTTACTCACTAGTCGCGTTTCCATTACAGATTTGCGCAAAACTTTTGAGATATTTTAAGACTAAAACGTCTTTTTTTTTCATTTTTTAAAAGTCATTCCAAAAATCATGGCAACGGATGTTGGTAGGTTTACTTATATCGCAGCCACTGCACTAGCCATTATTTTTAATCAAAGGAGACAGGCATGTTATCCAAGCAATTACAGCAAGGAAAGCCCCTTATACTTGGGAGTGGCCACGTATGAGGTGTTTCTGGGTGTTCCTCCCTCCTATCTGCTTTGAGGTCTTGATAAATTCAAATTGTGGCATTTCTTTGTTGTTTAGAATCCAGTAGTCCTGTAATACTTTTGTCTTTTGAGTTTAATGAAGAACTCTCGTTTTCTGTCCAAACATACCGCACACTCTTTAAAGAATGATTGACTTTTACATACAGCAGGTGACCTATACATCCAAAATAACTGTTTACATTGCAGTTTTGCAAAACATTCCTTTTTCAAATTGCCTGAAAAACCACCTTTTTTGCGATATATGGGAATTTTTTCCATTGGGCATATTTTCAATTCGCAATTTCAATTTGCGCAATTTAAATGGTAATGGAAACGCGGCTATTGTAATCTTGATTTTTGCTTTTTTATAGAAAACGATGGATGAGTCGGATAAAAAAATTTTTTATTGTGGTAATCATAGTTGTCACAAATTCTGTCAATTAAGTTTAACATATAATGCAAAGCTTGGTAAATATTGCGACTAATTAATAAACCACAATGCTCACACAAATCATAACCAACAAAGCGCAAAGTCTGTCCAAGGGCAGGTGAAAATGTCTTGTGTTTGCGAGAGTGTGTGTGTTGTGTACTCGTGTGCTGCTTACTCAGACCGAGCTTCTCAGCAGAATTTAATGAACTGAGAACGACCTTGATCAGTGATTCAAAGCCGGGATTAGAGGGCATTCCCCTCCTCTGCCAGGCTCTGCCCTCACATTCATCAAGTGTGTGTTTTGATCTTTCAGGCACATCACATGTGTTCCCCCAACCAGCGCCAACAAAGCAAACTCCCATTGACTCAGGCCGTTCTGCAAATTACCCACGTACACTAGCAATAACGAAGCACCCTAATGTTGCCCAGGGCACATCCTACACTGAATCGTTAACTTTTGATTAAGGCTGGACGCTCTTCTGTCCTGATACAGTGGGAAGGGACGGGTGCAATTGAGACAGGCCTGGTTCTTCTTCCCAGGTTTCTAGCAATAACTACAGCGGACTGGCCTTAGAATGAGAAAACTACTCAAGAGGAAAAAATTAACTAAAACATGCTGAATGGATTTTGGAGAAGAAAAAAAAAAAGACAATTTCTTAATTACTTTTTAAGCTTTTCCACCTTAAAACATTATTTGGTGTTTTCCAGCAGTGGATAAGCTAGTGAATTTGTTTGTGTTTCTGCAAACCAGATTGAAAAAAAGCCAATGTAAATGAACGGATCCAGAGTCAAACCAGAAGACTCTTCCGCATATATCACTTTTTGACAGTTTTGTGACTTTAAGACAAGAAAATAGCTCATGTAAAGCACATCATGTGAAATCCTGAGTAGGACAGAAGCAAAATGCCACCACTGCTGGACGATGGGAAAAACAGGCATCACCCATAAGGATTATTGGGACATATTTGATAATAAAAATGGTCATACTGTAGATTTTTTACTAGACAAGCCCTTCCTATGAACCCGCTCTGCTAGCGTCCTTCGAGAAAACACTGAGTGAGAGGAAAGAAATGACTTTTTCCTTTCATTTTATGTGGTCTCCAAACTTCAAGTAAAAGTAATGAGCTAATTGTGGCTTTTGATGTCAACCCATTCGCTCTCGCTCCCTCTCTCTTTTTCAAACCAGCGTGTTATTCTTCGAAGTCCATAAAGCTTCTCAAACCCTTTTGCAATCATGGCTTGGGTTTGAGGAGACAGAAAAAAACAGTTGAGTTCATCTAAGTCAGTGTAAATGCAAGGTATTAATTATGCTGAATAGAGGGAAAGAGAGAGAGAGTTGGCTGCTGCGCTCCATTTAAAATATGATCAGTATAATCGAGCCATGCTGAGTGCGGAAAGCAAAGCCCAGACAAAACTTAGCACAGGAATAAAGATGTAGTCAGAAAGTAGTCGGAAAGTGACAGTGTCAAGGCTAACTTGAATATCAGCATGGGACATTTATGACTTTCACAAAACAACATTAGCAGCAAATTTACTACATTAAAGTATATCCAGTTGATCCAAAAAGGCTAAAACTACAGTGAACATGCTTCTATTTTGCTTTTTTTTTTTCCATTACAAATTTATAAGAATAAAAATGAGTCAAAATTTGAACTGAAAAAAATGAATACAAATTTAATTGGACAGTTTGTTCAAAAATGAAAGTTCCATCATCATTTAGCCAAACAGTTAATGGAACCCATTGACTTCCATAGTATTTTTTTTCCTACTATGGAAGTCAATGCTGTCCATCAATTTTTTGGTTACCCATATTCTTCAAAATATATTCTTTTGTGTTCAGCAGAAGAAAGAAATTCATTCAGGTATGAAATAAATTGAGGGTGAGTAAATAATGACCGAATTTTTTTATTTTTGGGTGAACTATCCTTTTAATTTTGTAGTTTACATCATTAATACTGTGTGCATGCTAATTATACCAGAATACCAGTGCTTTAGATGAAGTATTGCATTCATGAAGCAGAATACTACTTGAGGCTGCAATAACAAGTCATACTGAAACCTACTGAAGACAGAAACCTCACTGCTAAACACAAACACACATATAACCAGTAATGCTTGAAAGTTTACATATTATTGCTCTTAGTGCATCCATGGCTTTACTGTCCTGCCAGTGGCATAAACGACTGGGAAAAACTGTTCAGTCTCCAACCTAGAGGTCAAATTAAGATGTATAAACAACTGTAGTGCCAGATGAGCTGTATAAGAACTTGGATCCATTACGAGAGATGCTGTCAGAAAAGCTCATCAAACACTGAAGTCAAAGAACTAAGAGAGCAAACTAGAAAATGTAGAGGAAGATGTAGAGGAAAAGAGATGACAGTGAGAGAGAGAGAAATAGCAAGGGAAGTGGCACTGAAGGACAATGGGAGGGAGGGTGGTTAACAGGAACAGGAATAGGAGTGAAAGAGAAGCCGGACCCACGGAGCATCAAGGGAGTTGTTTAAGGAGAAACAGTGTCCGTTTGTGGCCGGTGATAATACTTTCCATTCAACAGGGCTCGCAGCGCACTGATTCCTCTGATTGCAGCCTGGCGCCCTGCTGGCGAGGCTCTGCGCTGAAATTAAATCCACTCTATTCAGTTATAAATTATAATGCTCTATAAACAACACCCCCACTGGGAAAAGAAGCAGGGGGGTGAGAGAGAGAGAGAGAGAGAGAGAGAGAGAGAGAGAAAGACAGAGCGAGAGAGAGAGAAAGAGAAAGAAAGGAAAACAGATTAAACAGGAGGAGAAAAGGGATGAGGACAATGGAGGATGTGATATAAATATTCTATATTCGTATATTCTATAAATGTATATATAGAGCAACCTGTTTATGCATTTTCCATTTCATGCAGACGTTAATATATATATATATATATATATATATATATATATATATATATATATATATATATATATATATATATATATATATATATATATATATATATATATATAAATTAGAGAAAAAATAAAATAACATTTAAACTGAAATTCTGTGAAAAGGATCATGTTTAAACCAAAAAACTGAATATATCCATCATAAAGGTGATGTCAGAGGTTAGAAAAGCAAAAGAATAAAATAAAGAGATTGCTGTTCACTAGATGTTCTGTTTGAGGATCAACACAGTGTCCATGTTGCACACTGGGAGTTCTGCGCCTCTCTGCCGCCACTTTTGTCTTTAGTCCAGTCTAAAGTCTGAAAGCCACAACACCCACACAGTGAAATCCAGCACACGCAGAAACACTAACGAACCCAACAAACACACGTCCTCTCTGTTCCTCACTGGTTGTGCACAGGGCAAAGCCTGGGCTCTAATTTCATTCGAACATCCACATTTTACGTGAACACAATACAGTGTTTTAACTTTTTATGTTAAGTGGTGTGCGCTGTGAATGAAAGCTGGATTGAAGTCAAACAAATTTTAATTACAGATGGCATAAAAGTCTCTACATTACTGACCTCTAATTAGTTTACTCAAACACCCCTATACATCCACAGTGTGCTGCGAGGGTGCTGCAAGAGCCTTTAACTACTAAGCCTGAGTCTGTAACTAAGAGTTCTGTAATTTCTTAGCAAACAGCAGCGGCTATGAGCTACTTGCCTCTGCTCTGTAGAGTTTCCAGTTGCAATTAGTGTGACACGCTATTTCAACAAAACGACTTCCACACACACACACACTCACACACACACACAAAGAAAAGCAAACACTGAGGAAACTACAGCAAAGAACAGCTCCTCTCAGATAGATCAGACAGACAGACAGAAAAATAGATAGAATGATAGATAGATAGATAGATAGATAGATAGATACATAGGACGTTGTATATAATAACTTTTTGTTATATTAAAATATAACTATTTTGGGGTGTTCCCGGTCTGCAGTCATCAGTATCTATCAAAAGTGGTCCAAGGAAGGAAAAGTGGTGAACTGGCGACAGGGTCATGGGCGGCCAAGGCTCATTGATGCACGTGGGGAGCGAAGGCTGGCCCGTGTGGTCTGATCCAACAGACGAGCTACTGTAGCTCAAATTGCTCAAGAAGTTAATGCTGGTTCTGATAGAAAGGTGTCAGAATACACAGTGCATTGCAGTTTGTTGCGTATGGGGCTGCATAGCTGCAGACCAGTCAGGGTGCCCATGCTGACCCCTGTCCACCGCCGAAAGAGCCAACAGTGGGCATGTGAGCATCAGAACTGGACCACAGAGCAATGGAAGAAGGTGGCCTAGTCTGATGAATCACATTTTCTTTTACATCACGTGGATGGCCGGGTGCGTGTGCGTCGCTTACCTGGGGAACACATGGCACCAGGATGCACTATGGGAAGAAGGCAAGACGACAGAGGCAGTGTGATGCAATGTGTAAGGCAATGCTCTGCTGGGAAACCTTGGGTCCTGCCATCCATGTGGATGTTACTTTGACACGTACCACCTACCTAAGCATTGTTGCAGACCATGTACACCCTTTCATGGAAACGGTATTCCCTGGTGGCTGTGGCCTCTTTCAGCAGGATAATGTGCCCTGCCACAAAGCAAAAATGGTTCAGGAATGGTTTGAGGAGCACAACAACGAGTTTGAGGTGTTGATTTGGCCTCCAAATTCCCCAGATCTCAATCCAATCGAGCATCTGTGAGATGTGCTGAACAAACAAGTCCAATGCAGGCCCCACCTTGCAACTTACAGAACTTAAAGGATCTGCTGCTAACATCTTGGTGCCAGATACCACAGCACACCTTCATAAAACATAACATAACATAACATAACATAAAATACAATATCAGAATTTTCATATTAAAATATGTAGATAAAATAAAAATAAAATAAAACATTTTAAATTAATATCTGAATCTTTTCTCTTTTTTTTTTTTCCCCTGAATGCATGACTAATTTTGAAGGTCCTTCAATACAGAATACAGGTGCTAACTGGACCATGCTAACCAGCCAAACCTTGACCCCTTGGTTCAAAATGGTACTGTATATGCTAGACAGAGTTTATGATGAAGTCAGCGTCAACAGACTCACAAGCAAACAGGCCTTCAACAGAGAAATGCAGGTGGTGTTAATTTTTAACATGTGGAAATGGTACAAACCAGACACAAACTTGGCAAACGTAACATACAACAACAGACCCAGAAGGTTCAAATGGGAGGTGAGTGACCGTAAATGTCACCAGCGTCCCGAGCGTGTATCTCGGGACGGCAGTCTGACAAAGAGCTGGGAGAAAGTTTCCCAGGCTGTTGTACATGAGCGCAGCCAATGAGACTCATTCATCCTCCACGCTACATTTGAAACCTGTTGCTGGGTGAGAGAGAGAGAGAGAGAGAGAGAGAGAGAGAGAGAGAGAGAGAGAGAGAGAGAGAGAGAGCGAGAGAAAGAGCTCTCCTCTAATCGACTGTGTATAGCACGGAGCAGATATATGTCGGAGGTATAATTGCTAACGTCTGTCTAGTAGCATACAGTAAAAATAGCTGCAGTAACCAGTCCATCCGTCCAATCCCAGGGCTTCTATTCACTCCCTGGCCAATTACAGTGCGATTGGCAGAGCAAACAAAGACTTATTGGTTGTTAAGTTGACCTCTCATCTCTGGAGTACCCTCCCCTCCTCTGTTCCACACACAACATCTGCAAACACCTGATACGCGTCCAGCACCCTGCTGCCCTACACTCTTGTTAAATTGTTACCACCTTTCGCTAAGCCAGCTCCGACAATTAACAACACTGCTCTTTACTTCAAAGGGCCACTGGGCCTGTAGGTTTAACCTTGCTGCTCCAGAAGATTTGTTTTTGATTTTCATGAGATCCCAAGACGCTTTCAACTTTGTTCTTTCACTCTTGCCGCAGTGTCTAGAGCCAAGCTTGCTGCCAGACTTGGTTATATATAACAAATCTCAGGCTTTAAGTTAAAAAAAAAGAAAAAAAAAAAAAAAAAAAAGAAAATCTAGGGTGACAAATCTGGAATTCAAAAATCATTACATTTTGTTGGTGAACTGCCCACAACAACAATCACAACTTATTCTGTTTGGCCTGAAACTGTTGAATGAAGCTTTAAAATTTCTTTAAATGTGTAGAATTAAACAATAAGCCACACAAGGTTGTGCATTACAGTGATTTTTCCATGGTTAAGTAACTCCTTAAAGCATTAGTTCACCCAAAACTGAAATTTCTGTCATTAATTACTCACCTTCATGTCATTCCACAACCGTAAGACCTTCGTTCATCTTCTTCAGAACACAATTTTAAGATATTTTTGATGAAATCCAAGAGGTTTCTGATCCCCAAGAGAAAGCAACGTAATTACCACATTCAAGGTCCAGAAAAGTAGTAAAAACATTGTTAAAATAGTCCATGTGACTGCAGTGGTTCAACCTTAAAGGGTTAGTTCAACCAAAAATGAAAATTCTGTCATTAATTACTCACCCTCATGCCGTTTTACACCCGTAAGACCTTCGTTGATCTTCGGAACACAAATTAAGATATTTTTGTTTAAATCCGATGGCTCCATGAGGCCTACATAGGGAGCAATGACATTTCCTCTCTCAAGATCCATAAAGGTACTAAAAACATATTTAAATCAGTTCATATGAGTACAGTGGTTCAATATTAATATTATAAAGCGACGAGAATACTTTTGGTGCGCCAGAAAAAACAAAATAACGACTTATTTAGTGATGGCCGATTTCAAAACACTGCTTCAGGAAGATTCAGAGCGTAATGAATCAGCGTGTTGAATCATGATTCGGATCGCGTGTCAAACCACCAAACTGCTGAAATCGCGTGACTCTGGCGCTCCGAACTGCGGATTCGACACGCTGATTCATTATGCTCCAAAGCTTCCTGAAGCAGTGTTTTGAAATCGAACATCACTAAATAATTTGTTATTTTATTTTATTCTCGTCACTTTATAATATTAATATTGAACCACTGTACTCACATGAACTGATTTAAGTATGTTTTTAGTACCTTTACGGATCTTGAGAGAGGAAATGTCATTGCTCCCTATGTAGGGATCACGGAGCCATCGGATTTAAACAAAAATATCTCAATTTGCGTTCCGAAGATTAACGAAGGTCTTACGGGTGTGGAACGACATGAGCGTGAGTAATAAATGACAGAATTTTCATTTTTGGGTGAACTAACACTTTAATGCTATGAAGCGACGAGAATACTCTTTGTGCGCAAAACCTCTCGGATTTCATCAAAAATATCTTAATTTGTGTTACGAAGATGGGTTTGGAACGACATGAGGGTGAGTAATTAATGACAGAAATTTCATTTTTGGGTAAACTATCCCTTTAATCATGGTAAAATCACTGTAATGAACAGACTCTATTGGCATATTGATTTTATAACATTGTGGCAGCAGCAAGAAAAGACCCAATAAAATAATAATAGTTAATAATAATTATCTAAATATGATCAATAGCCGCTTTTCCACTGTCAGATCGAACGGTTCTTAGAATGAAAAGGAACGGTTCCACTTGTGTTTCCACTGGAGCCTGGTACGGCACGGCACGATTACAAACCGTTCTCGGCCCAGAATTCTCGGCACGGTTATCTAACCGTAAATCGTGCTGGTAGAATCCGTGAAGTGATGTCGCCACTCAGGATTGGTCACTTGTCTGTTGCCTGGCTACCAGTTTCTCTATAACTGGCTAAGCGCTATTTAAGCGACGTAAACACAAATTAATAAAAATATCTGATCATCCTCTATAATGAGGTCGTTATTTACATCTCACATCATCAGTAAACCGTTGCGTTACCAAGGAAACGACTGACGCTTTTGTATTACATTCCAAAGAGTGGCCGTTATCAGCCCCACGGTGGAAAATGAAACTGTAACAGTACCAAATTGGCACGGAATGGTAAATCATACAAGCAATATAGTTCTATTAATATTGCCCCTTTTATTTTATTGCTCATTTTGCAGCTTTTATTGATACAGACAATCAAGATACAACATAAAATGAAGGAAGGAAACAGAGGGAAAAGTGACAGGAAATATCTCAATCCGGAATCAAACTTGTATCTACATGAGCATCACAGCTCAAGGTGTCAGAGCACATGCACTAACCTCTATGTCACAGCACCGAAGTTATCTTTTACACTTGTGGAGTCACTAGTATCAAATGAAAATGACAAAATATCCCATATAGACTGCCGCCATTGGATGGTAGCTAAACAGCAATGAATTTTAAAGCTTCACAGTGTGGTGAAGGAGCCTCAGGCTTGTGCTGCAGCTGTAGGCCTCTCACAGAACTAATGTCCAACTGCGGCTCTCTGCTGCCGTTCAGAAGCACACTCCATTGAACCTTCCGTGCAGCAGAACACTCACTATATGTGTCTGCAGCCGTCTGTTTTTCATCGGGCAGCAGGCTGAGCGCTCAAGCAGTAGCGTGTGAAGCGTGTTCGGGCGCCCCCTCCCAGCGTATCACCATAGCCTCACAGATGCCCCCGCAGCACCAAGAGTGAACTAGAGCAAATGCGTTTATGAATTAATACTGGGGCAGAGGGGTCTGCGTGGGTGTAAATGTATGTGTGCGACAGCAAAAGCGAGAGAGAATGAGAGCATGAGGGTGCAAGGAGGGTTTAGGGTATGTGTATGTGTGTATTGTGCTGCTCTTTTTCAGTGAGCCAGCCCCTGTTGCAGCCCCAGGATGTGAGCTGTCACTTTAGATAGCTGGTGATGAGGCACAGAGCTGTCAGGAAAGGTGAAGACGGCCCAGAACAGGAGAGAGAAAACGAGCGAGACTGACTGATGGACTGGTGGAGAGGATTTCACAGGGAAAAATGCTCATTCGTCAAAGACAGTGCAAGCGATGAGATGAAGAGAGAGATTTTCCAGTCAAAGACAGAACAGGATGTCACTGCATCATCTAGAATCGTAAAAAAGGAGAGTGAGTTTCATTCACTAATCATACGTGTGCATGTATATGCACACAAAAATTTTAATACAATGTTTAAAACGTTAAAGGGATAGTTCACCCAAAAATGAAAATTCTGTCATTAATTACTCACCCTCATGTCGTTCCAAACACGTAAGACTTTTGTTCATCTTCGGAACACAAATGAAGATCTTTTTGATGAAATCTGAGTGATTTCTGTCCCTCCACTGTGACGCTTCAAAAAGTTCATAAAGAGATTGTAAAACTAATCCGTATGAATTGATCTGTTTATTCCAGATTTTCTAGAGAGACAATATCAGTTCATATGATAAACAGATTGAATTTAGGCTTTTATTCACATATAAACATTGATGAACCTCATTGGTTCTCGCACATCAGAGAACGAACCTCATTGGTCCTCGCACATCAAGCATCAACATGCTTGAGCTTCCGTTTAAAACAACTGATGTGTGAGTTGATGAATGTTTACATGTGAATAAAAGTCTAAATTAAATCTGTTCATCATATAAAGCGATCGTGTCTCTTCAGAAAGTTTAGACTAAATCGCTCAATTCATATGGATTAGTTTTACGATCTCTTTATGAACTTTTTGAAGTGTCAAAGTGAAAGCTCTCAGATTTCATCAAAAAGATCTCTGTTTGTGTTCCGAAGATGAATGAAAGTCTTAGGGGGTTGGAACAACATGAGGGTGAGAAATTAATAACAGAATTTTCATTTTTGGGTGAACTATCCCTTTAATATTTTCACATGGAAATCATGAGACTTTACTAATTTTGCACTTAATAAAATGAGTGAATACACACACTTTTATTTAAATAATTAAATAATTCAGATTGATCAGCACTACCTTTTCTACGCATGAAAATGAAATTATTAGTGAATTAGTGTGTATGTGTGGTTCAGGTAAACCCTACATTATCGGGACAAAATGTGCCCACAAAGATGGCAATATCCGAAATCCTCCTCCCTGTGGGGACATTTTTTGGTCCCCATGAGGAAAACAGATTATAAATCATACTAAGTCATGGTTTTTTTTTTTAAAGTTTTCTGTGATGGTTAGGGACAGGGGATAGAACGTGTGTGTGTGTGCTTGTACATATGGTTTATGAGGACACAAATGTGTGTAATGACATGGGTATTACAACGTAAACATGGTTTATGAGGACACTTCCTGTGACCTCGTAAACCAAATGGCTTAAAAAACATACTAAACAGTGTTTCTTTGAAATTCAAAAAATGCAGACAGTTTACTGTGATGGGTAGGTTTAGGGGTAGGGGTAGTGAAGGGAGATAGAATATACAGTTTGTACATTAAAAAAAACATTATGTCTATGGAAAGTCCCCGTAAACCACATATACAAGTGTGTGTGTGTGTGTGTGTGTGTGTGTGTGTGTGTGTGTGTGTGTGTGTGTGTGTGTGTGTGTGTGTGTGTGAAACCAGCCTTTCTGGCAAAACCTCCACATTTCTGAGCTCAAATGTCCTCAAAACAATATGCACTCGTTTTGTTTGTGGTTGGGTCTCCCATATGTTAAAACTTAATTTAAAAATTGGTTGAGTATTACATTTGGTGAAATAAAGTTTTAATACTCTACCGACCACAGAATCCTCTAAAGTGGAGGAAATTGAGAATAAAAGAAATAGCTGTTTGCACCTCCTCACTTTCAAGCCACAGTCAAATTGCTGCACGTTTGGTCATGCAAAAACCATCATTACAGCTTGGTTGTGATTATGGTAATACCACATCTTATTTATCAATATGAGGATGACACTGAGATTCTGGTGGTATGAGCAGATGGAACGGAAATGTTTTCCTAGCTTGCTAAGTAATTACAAGACATCTAATGGTGTGATTTCTGTGCGGTTGCCTTCTCCAGTGAAGGAATCAAAGGAGCCTGGTAACTAATGTGCTCCTAAAGGCCCCGGTATACTTCATTTTACGCATTCCGCTCCATGTCGCGCACAGTTGAGCGTGCAAGCCTTTCAAAGTATACTCCTTTGGCCACGAGCGCAGAAAGACGTGTTCGGCGCGTATGCACTGTCTAGTGGACTTCTGTTTTAAAGCATTCAAGTCACTCGCACATGCGCTGTTGTACACGGACCATCCGCACGGTCTCAAAAAGTTGAGCTGCATGTGGACGGGGTGTGCGGACGTCCGCGGACCCTCCTGATGATGAAAATTACGTCATGCGGACGGTGTGCGGATGCGGACTGCTGAAGTAAACTTTGGGCTTAAGTACTAAAAGAACTGCAAATTAAAGATGCACCAAGTATTAATTTGTTATTGCTTCACTAATCAATACAACAATTGTCTTGGATTGTATACTGACACCTACTGGTGTAGATGCAGTATCACACCAAAGCAAAGACGGAGTTACTGATTCCACTATTGAAGCATAATATTTACAGATGCATCCGTCATGCATGATTAAAAAACTGCCCTAAATAAAGGTGGGCGAAATTAAGTAGTATATTGGTCATGTGATCTCAAAATGGTGGCCACCATGATAAAAGACTATGTAGACCCTTATGTATAATAAAACAGCCTTATAACCCACTATTATATGATAGGCATTTTCAGCTCATGTGAGTTTACATTTTAAACATATTGATCAAAATTACTACTATTTCTTTTTTTAAAACACTTAAAGTATTCAGTATTTAACAAATCAGTCAATTTCACAAATGCTGTGTTAAAATTACACAAAATAGAAAGAATAATAGCCTCACCAATCCTTTTCATTGAATGCTGTGCTGAACACAATGCTTTGAGACATGGCACATGGGCGCTGTTGCAATTGGAAATCTCTTCAATATGGAGGTCGGCATGTTGCATCAAACAGCCAGATCAGGCCCATATGTGGATACCAGCCAGTCATAGATTGCTCCCATACTCTCGCTCTCTCTCTAGTCACTCCAGAGCTAAAAATACAAATACTGACGGAACAGATTAATTACACTTACACTGGCTTTTGGGAGGAAATCTCGGCAAAGAACGATAGCACCATACTTTCCTTCTTAGGTATTAACTTCGTTCATCTCCTCAGGATTTCAGTCAGGTGCAACAGTTTGAAGCTCAGATGAGCTCACGATGATTTCTGAAAAGTGGATTTTACCATGTGAATCATCGACGAGCTCACTGCGCAACATTTGACCTTAAAAGAAGGCACGCCACAGCCCACAAGCACATGGCCTTGAGAGACTCCTATATATTGGCTTGAAAAATCCCACCACTAATTTGAACCGTTTAAGCCACTTTAAAGAGAGACTGATTTAACTTTGATGAAAACGGAATTGCCTCTCACAATGTGTCTTTCAGTTCAGAAGTTTAACACACTGCTACCAACCGCTCAAACCAGCACGCTCAGCTGCGGCATCAGTGTCTCGTAGTGAAAGGACTGCTGCCGTCATCAGAAGATTATTAAAATGCTCACTATTTTTTCAAGGCTGTAGCTAGTGAAATGCCTCCATAGACATTATTTTAAGGTATCAAATGACAGCTGTCTATGTAGGAAGTAGACAGTAGGCAGGTCACTAGGTTTTGGAACAGAGCTTAAGCCTCAAATCTGTTTGTCACGTGACTGGTATCAGGTCGAGAGCACCAAAAAGTCAGAAGTCATAAAGTCATAAAAACTAATCCTTGTATGACAGAGCCAGTTCTGCCTGTTCCACCTCACATCACAGCAGACTAAACCCTGGTTCTCCAATTCAGCATCATTGAAATGCTCACACCAGATCAAAGCAGCGAGTGTGGTTACATTGGAGCGGGGAATTCCCGCTGTCCACACCAGAATGACTTCACTACCCATGTTCTCTAGAGAACAGTGATCAATTAAAATTACACACAGCACAATTCACAAATTCATCCCACCAAGCACAATCTGTCATTCTATTTTCACCGATTAACAAACGGACAAACAAAACCATCCTTAAACACATTCTCTTTCAATACAAGTGACGTTCTCAAATCCTTAACACTCATTACACAGGCTAGATGAATAAATATCCAGAATAATTACTAAAAAATAGAATTCATGAAAGAAAGAAATTAATTATAGCGTGTAGCATCACATGGCTGCTTTGCAACTAAATGCCACATAAAACTGCATTAGGCCTTGGAATTTTGGGAAAGTTTTAAAGTGAGTGCAGCTTGAAATGAGGAGGGTAAAATAAGTACTCAGCAAGGCAAGAATAACAGTCTGGCCAAGCTGCTTTAGAAACATCTGTGTCTAATTACAAACTACATCCTACCAAAGATCCACAGCAACAAGAACAACTCAGGCAAAGCTGAGAGTTCAGGAACGATGTCAAATTCAGGTTCTACTGAACTTGTTTATCCTTGGTATTCCATAAAGTGCTCTTCAAGGAAACTTTTCCTGGCTGAAGTGCTTGCAAGACTTCAAAAAAAAATTTTTTTTTTAAACACCAAACAAAAGCATCATTTGGGCAGCTCCAAACCAGTCGAATGGACCGCTCCTTTTGTGTTTGTGTGTTCTTCGCCTTGTTTCAAAGCAAAAACAACAAGCAAGCCCATGCAGGGAGTGTGAAGCTTTTTATAGCAATACAGCGATATCATGTTATCGCTAATTTAGGGCCAGAAGGAAAGATTGTGACTTCAAAAGGGAATGGAACATGGAACTCAACCAGAGCCTGAATAAAATGAGCAGAGTGTGTAAACTGGCTGAAATCCGGAACAAACAGCGAATTGGCAAACTGTGCGTGTCCAGCTGTGCACTTTTTTTCCCCCTCTGCTTTCCCTCAGTACTCGATTGAGATATGAGACAGACAGGCGGACACATACGAGTACGCACATGCAAAAACTAAATGACCATTAGTGTCACGCCGCAGCATTTGCATGTCTAGCGTGTGACTTTAAACTCATCACGACATGGCTAGTGAGTGACAGTGGTGATCAATGTCTGTCATGGTGAGTTTATGAGTGTGGGTTACAAGTGATCGAGCGTGGTGGCAGTCTGCTAGTGCGATGTCATTGCCGGACGGCCCAGAGCCATGTTTCTGCACCAGCATGTCAGCTGTCCATTATCCGCAGTGACAGGAGTGGCTATAACCCAAAGTGGCACCGAGATGGCTTCTTAACACATGAAAAGAAACATCATGTTCTCCCCAAGAATTTGAATATTTCATCCAGGAATAAGACATGCCCTGGACTGCACTTAATGTAACCAACCCTTATATATAAGATCATTAGTGGCATGAAATATGAGATCATGACCACATTCGCTTTAAGGCAATCAATTAAAGATGACAAAAGTATATTTTATCAGAGACTTTTAAGAATTTGTGAGACCCTTCAAAATTGAGAAGGAGAACAAGACACTGAAATAGGGATGAACTGATATTAAAAACCTGGCCAATACTGATATTAAAATGTATACTATTTTGTCAAAATAAATTAAAAATAAATCACTAAAAACAGTAGTTTTAAATGCTGTGAATTTAGGCACCAGAACATTATAATGTACAGTATGAAAAATGGATATTCATTCTGAGATATGATAAAAATTACATTTAACAGGAGTATTGTTAATTAAGAGTATTACATTCATTTTAGGAGTATTACATTTTGAAATGTTAGAAATTTTGAGTGTTAGATCAAAGGTAAACAATCAAATTAAATATCAAATGTGACCCGTGCTGGCAAAATGAGTCGCAATGAGCAAATTTTCAAAAATGAATTATTGATATTTTCATATTTTCTATTAAAAAAACTTTCAAAATGATGTATGATTTGTTGGAATCCAACAAAAAATGACTGAGCTACACCTGCTACACCAAGTCAAAAACCTATATCTATAGGAAAAAATATATATTCAACTTTTTTCTTCCATGATTCCACAAAATTTTGATTAACATTAATGAAACAGACAACCTATATATTAAGACCTACTGTAACGCACGGATCTAATGTAATGTTACACATCAGATGTTTTTCCCCAACAGTTAACCAAACGTTCACTTAAGACATAACAGATCATGTTTGCGTGAATACTCGCCAAGACAGATTTTTTTGAAATGCTGTAATTCTGTGTACATGTGTATATCGGGATCACGCGCTGTCTGAGGCGTCTTTGCTGCAGGAATGCTGCGCTTTACAACGATGCCAAACTTGTGATGAGGGGAAGTGCCAGTCGTCCAGAAGCGAGCAGGGAAAGGTCCTCTCAGTAAACATAAAAATAAAGATACTTTTAAATGTTTAATTGCTATTTTGAACATTGGGATTGTTAGACGAGGGCTTAAAGGGTTAGTTCAACCAAAAATGAAAATAATGTCATTAATTACTCACCCTCATGTTGTTCCACACCCGTAAGACCTTCCTTAATCTTCGGAACACAAATGCTGATTCATAACGCTCCGAAGCTTCATGAAGCAGTGTTTTGAAATCGGCCATGACTATATAAGTCGTTATTTTGTTTTTTTTGGCGCACACCAAAAATATTCTCGTCGCTTTATAATATTAATATTGAACCACTGTACTCACATGAACTGATTTAAATGTTTTTTAGTACATTAATGGATCTTGAGAGAGGAAGTGTCATTGCTGGGTATGGAGGCCTCACTGAGCCATCGAATTTCAACAAAAATATCTTAATTTGTGTTCCGAAGATGAATGAAGGTCTTACGGGTGTGGAACGACATGAGGGTGAGTAATTAATGACAGAATTTTCATTTTTGGGTGAACTAACCCTTTAATGAACTCATTTTTTGTGAAAACCTCACATTAAACTAAAATTGATATTTTTAATTTGTTTTGCCTGTAGCTTGAAACTAGCCGTGCGCATTCCGACTCATTTTGCCAGCACGGGTCACAGATATTAGCTAAAATATATCCAATAATTGACCAATACAAAAAGCTGATAATAATGTTATATGTTATTGGTTATAAACACAATCATTTGCCAATATTAAAATTCTTTATGTTGTCGTCTAAATAAATCATTTTTAAATACTACAAGCAAAATTTGGTATCACAAAATGATATTGTATATTCGTTTTGAGATTTGCTAAAGATTACATTTATTAAATTGTTATTAAATTATTAGTTTTTTTAAAGATGATCTTTAAGTGAGCGTTAGAAGACAACAAAGATAATGTGAACGGGAATGTAAAAAAAGTGATATGAGAACGCACAATTAAATGTGTATATCGGGATCACACGCTGTCCGAGGCATCTATGGTCTGGTATTGATTAAAAAAAATCTTTAATGTCAGCCAATAGCTGATATGGTTATAACAACTTTGATGGACAGAATGTAACTGGAATGTCCTGGGCTGAAGAAGTAAATTAAGATGAAAAACTATTAATGATAAAATAACATTATATCAATTGAAAAATAAGTGCTGTGGGTCCACAGGCTGTCTCTTCCCCGCTGCTGAGGGGAGATGGGTAGAGATGGCGTCTTGTGCTTGGTTGTGTGCTCCAAGGGCATATGCTTTGAATTCAGTCATTCGCAAATGATTTAAAAGCCAATTATGTTGTTGTTGCTGTTGTAATTACCCATATACAGTGGATGGTTCTGTGGTCTAATTGATTACCATCAAGGCATTTGTTTAACAGCAACAGAAGACGAAGAGGGGAAAAAATAAAACATTTTTTCTTTAATTGAACAGCTGCACTGGTGCATCTTTACATATGAAAGAATCCTTTCCTCAAAATAAGTTGTAGAGGAAAGACCTAAGGATTACTTAAACTTAAAATCTTGGATCTCCATGGATCTGTGCATGTTGTCGGTGGCTCTACCAGCTGACAGAGACACCCATGGTGTGTAAAAGATGCTTAAAGAGGCGATTTCTCTGTTTGAGCTGTCGTTGTGAAGTGACATTTACCTAATACCTCATTGCAATTAGTGGGCGGCTGATAGCGATGTGGGCTGACTCACACGGACAGCGGCAGCTTCTAAACAAGTCCTCGCACACCCATGGTAGACGCTAAAGTCCAGGAAGCAGGAGCTGGAAGGCTGCTGCATGCTCCAGTAAACAGACGTGTTTGCTACTTGCCCGCGCCACGTTTTTGCGCCTCGCTTCACCCCCTCCAAACACCGGGGTCGAGTCAGACAAGCCTTAATGGACACTCTTTTCGGCTGTTGGTGACTTTTTCCGACTGCAACTGCCAGGAGACAAGCTCCATAATTACATCTGAGGCTCTGGGGAGGAGGAAAGTGTGGGGTGTCTGACTTGTTAGGGCTCAACAATGGCTCAGACCAAATCAGTGAAGTTTGGACAAAGAAGCACACTGGCCCGCAAACAAGTTACGGTTACTGCCGTCGGCAAAATGCATGCCAGGAGCAAGACGACCAATTAAGAGCTGACTGCAAGGGGCTACTGTGACCTGGTTTCTCTACTTTCTAAAGAACAAATACTGAGAAGTACATTTAACCATTTATTCTGAATAGGCTGTGATGTGGCAGGATTGTACATAGCCGCAGAGAGCAGCATGGTGGTAACACAAGAGGTGTCCTTTACATTACCCACGCTCCCATGATCTCATCCTCCCTACATGCATACATACAGTACACATGCTCAACATGTATGACCCATCATATTTGGATAAATTTGGGGTCGTTAAGAATAAAAAAAAAGTTAAAAAAAAAGTTACTTTTATATTTATCAAGGATGCTTTACATTAGCTGCATCTCATTTCGGAGGCTGCGTCCTCCGGAGGTCGCATTTGAAGGATGCATACGCCATCATGGATGTAAAAAGTAACCGTAATAAAATTGACTGTTATTCCTCGTGAGGTGTAAAATACTGTAATTTCTTTCTTACTTTGCAATCTAACGGTTACTTTTCTCAAATGAGACCGCCTCGATGACGTATGCAGCCTTCAAATGCGACCTCCGGAGGAAGCAGCCTTCAAAATGAGACGCAGCTATTGATTAAAATTTACACTAAAGAAATAAAAAAAATTGATTCCAATATCTAACAGAATTTTAATATCAAATAAATAATTTTCTTTTGAACCTTCTATTCATCAAAGTATCCTGGAAAACAAACAAACAAACAAAAAAATGAACGTATCACAGTTTCAACTGTTTTTAACTATTTGAGCATCTAATCTGCATATTAGAATGATTTCTGACAGATCATGTGACACTTAAGACTGAGTAATGGCTGCTGAAAAACAAACAAACAAAAAAAAAAACATTATAAGACATTTTAGACCCCAAACTTTTGAACAGTAAAGCATCAACAACATAAAACCATCTAAATAAATAAATAAATAACATCTATATTATCGACATATATTGGTACCATATCATACCATTTTATTGGCCCATTAAAACAATTGATTTTACTTTCAAGTATATCTAGTTATTTAGTAAAAACAGCAGATAATTACCAGCAAGAATTTTGATATCAGTGCATACCTACTATATATTTCCATCGCAGCGTAAACCAGCACAGTAACGTTTGTATGTACGCCTTTTCCTGCCACCATTATATCACCATTGATAGCTTCCAATGTTTTTGTAATGTTTTGTAGCAATCCACAAAGCGAACCCAAGGAAATTGTGCAGTGAACTGAATTGAAACTGCCAGTGGCCTTCTGGCAAAAGGTCAAGAGGGATAAATTGAGGACGACGAGTCTAATGGAGATGCTGTGTGAGGACTTTAGAAACACTGAGAGGTGTTTTCTGTTAAAAGGGTCGCTTAGAGTAGAAGCTTTGTGGAATAAAAAAACCTGTTGTGGAACAGGATGTGAGAGGTTAATTGGTACCCTGTGTGAAAGCTGTTAACGAGTGAGCGAGTGGAACACCCAGGATGCACTGGGACATTCCAGCAGTGCCATGAGAAATAAACGAGTGTTGGGAATATTTCCTTTGGCCTCGGTATCGTCCTCTCTGAAGAATACTGGTCACGCCTGTAAGCTGGACCGTGTTAACAATGTCTCGCTGCACCTCGCTGGTTCACACTGTTGGAGCACTCACATATGCACTCATGCGGACACACACAAACATACTTTGGGCTCTTATGGCTGGGCACCTCTTCTTGTGATTGCTCACTGGTTCCATAAGGAGTCTGAAGTGGAGCGCTGTCGGCAGACAGGGGACGTGGATGTAGAAGACCAGCAAGCGTAAAGGCCTGTTTAGTCCAGAGGCTGTCATGAGCCTGGGGGCAAAGTAGACATCATAATGACCCTTCTAATGGCACACAGAGACTTTCTTATGTCTGAGCCGTGCACCTCAGGCCATGTGCCACTTCCAGCCAATACAACAATAGCCAATACAACCACAGAACCTCCCCCTACCCGACCTAACCTTTTGTTTTCTTTACTCTGTGTTTGTGTGCGGTCTGCATTTCATTGGTTTGTGAATCATTTCCTGTACACATTTAGACAGGATGCTTGAAATGATCCCGCTATATTGACTTAAAGATAAAACCTCCATCTGACAGGTGATGGCTCAGGAGAGGCACCCTCTGCAGTTTTTCCCAAACGCCTGCTGCCCTCTGAAAATGTGCAGTGCTCACTCCAAAGACAGCTTGTTCAGCCAAATTACAGGCTTCTTGCGGCGTGTGTCGCCGTATACGACAGCACGTCATTTCAACGTGGCTTGCGCCTGCTGCCATGTAGTTCTGGGGAAGTAAGGTGTTTCTCACAAGTGACAACACTTAAGACTTTCACCCACAGCACTATGGAAACAACCCCACTCCAGTCCTACCTGAACATGCCTAAGCAGTGATGCCCGAGCAACACCGTCACCTCACACTCAAATCAGAGGGAAGTGAACATGGCTCTACGAGATCTCACCTACAAATCTGCAAGACGCTATGAAATGAAGTGATAACTACAAATAGCTACCATGAATTTCATAAATGCATAGATTTCAGTGGATAAAAGTGCAGTGACAATAGTTAAGACAAAAATTAAAAGGTATTGTAAAAAAAAATTGTAACATCTACAGCAGTTTTTGCTTCTGACTAACTTCTAATAAATGACAAACTGATTTTTTTTTTTTTTTTTTTTTTTTTTTTTTTAAGAAGGGACACCAATTAAACCTATAATTAAACTTATACCAATACCAGTTAAACTTATTAGTATATAACTGGTCTTATTTTTGGTTAGTTGTCTAAATTAATGAAATTATAACCAACTATCTAGCTTTAAAATGTCCTTAAAATATCATAAATTATAGCACATTTTCAGTTAACACTGAACATAATTAATATAATAAAGTACGACAGTGATTGAAAGCTAAAAAAATCTTAAATGTCAACGTGAACTCTAAAAGTCAGATGTTGCCATCATAGTTTCCAAAGTTATGAACAACAGCACAGCCAGTACTATTCAAACAGTTCTATCAAATTTATAAATAACTCATTATACTAATAAGACGAGCAGGATAACACTCTTATCTCAAGGTGGCCTTCATAACTTATGAGGTACCCTCAGCTCTTTTAACCAAATCATGCTCATCATCATCTCAAACCCTAAAACCCCCTAAATATCTCCAGGACCAAGCAGGAAGTTCTGAGTAGTATAGAAACAGCATTCATCTGCCCGCCATGTGCTCCAAGTCATCTCTAATCAGAGGCCAGACTGCAATAATTAAGGTAAAAGAACTATGAGATGAGTATCACAGCCTTTGACAATCCATGAATTTCAAAATATCCCAAGTAGTAGTAAAGACACCACCTGAAATGCATTATAATGGACATTTTCTAAAAAATTCTCTCCTGAAGCTCAAGCTCATTACCGCAACGCTTGGCTGTTGAGGGGTTGCTAGGTGGTTGCTTACTGCCAAAAGAGTCCACTACCAAGTGTCTATGATATTCTAGACTTAGGTCTCCCCATTCAATGAAAGTCTATGGGATTTTGCCCATTTTTGGCCAGACTACGAGGGAAAAAACGTAAGAACACACAATTTCACATAAAAAAAAAACTGGATATCATTTAGTTCACTCAATGAAAATTCTGTCATTAATTACTCATCCTCATGTTGTTCCAAACCCATAAGACTTTCGTTCATCTTCAGAACACAAATGAAGATATTTTTAATGTCTGAGCTTCCACAAGAACCAATGAAGTTTGTTCTCGCACGTCAAGCAAGTACGTCTGAGCTTTTGTTTACCATATTTGAGTACTCTATGTATATTCGCTGATCAATGTTTACATGTGAATAAAAGCCTAAATTAAATATGTTTATCAAATAAAACGATTGTGTCTCTTCAGAAGACTTCAATTCATATGGATTTATTTTATGATCGTTTAGAATGGACTTTCAATGGAGGGACAGAAATCAATAATGAACAAAACTTATTTGAGACGACATGAGAGTGAGTAATTAATGACAGAATTTTCAATTTTGGGTGAACTATCCCTTTAAGTCCAAGGCACAAATAGTGTGGGATGAGCTATGTGCAAAAAATATAATATTAAGAGTTAGTGTTTGTGTTAAACTCAAAGTATGAGCAATAGTAACAGTGAAGCTTGCCTTAGCTAATGATGAAATGCAACGAAGCTCAAAGGAGGCGTCCTGGCTGTAGGGCGAGGTGTCAGAATGGAGAGTACAAGCACTCGAGGTCTGAAATGAAGGCGATACATTCACTTGGACAGGGAAGCTAGCCACCTTTAGACTGGCTTGTCACAAATCTTCCACCACCAACAGCATTAAAACAGCTACTGTTGCTGCCATGACAACTGCTTTCTCCCTTTCCGTCCCACCACACAACTCTCTGACACGTACCCTCCACTGGGTCACCGCAGACACACGTACACCCTAACACCTCTGCCACAGCACATCTGAGCAGAGCTTGTTTTGCTCGTCTCAGGAGGGTTAAAATCGTGTGTCTGTGTCTGCGCCGTCCCCTCCCTTTCCCCTCCTGCTCATCTGCCACAAACTAAATGATCCTTTCATTTCCTGCCGGGCCGCTGGGCCCTGAGGTGGCGGCCACGCTTGGACTCGGCGGCTCTGCTCCCATGTGAAGTTCACAGCTCTTCCTCTTAGCTGCTGATCCACTATCATAACAGAGCTTACCATGGCACTTCCTGTCTGGGACAGAATTGCGTGAGCTGTGCCACGTCTCGGGCAAATATTCACCTGTGCGAAAAGGACTAGGAAGCCATTGACTGAATGTCCTGCATGAAAATACACATGGGAACTTGCAAACACGTAGATAAACAAAAAAAGTAAAAAGAAAAAGGACAACAATGCTAAATCATACGAATACCCACAATCCCTCCTCTTTCCCAGTCCTCTGAGGCCTGACTCCGGAACTGACTTAGGAAGTAACTTAATGGTTACCAAACCTTTAGGGGGACTGGGTGAGCGGCATTGGGCTAAACATGTGTTTAGAGCAGACAACATCAGCAATCACCACTTGACCCCTAAGCAGAGAAAAGGTCACATACCGCTCCCCCCTTTTTCAAGTGCTGAAGGAAAAAACGAGAGGAAAAAATGTTTAACAGATAATATAGTCAAGTGAAAGCACTTGCCTGTTGTGAGGGGACTGCAACCATGCTGATTCCCATATGTTGGAAATATACACAGCACAGTCCAGAGGCTCCACCGGGGATTTCTCAAGCCTCAGAGGGACGAAAACACACACAAGCCACAATACACATAGTCATGCTTTACACAGCAGAAATGCAATTCCTTGCTCTATAAAGAATGTAAGAAAATTATGTTTAAAAGAAATGTGATGTTTACATTTTATATGGGAGTTTGTACTGATTAATACGTACTTTTACAGACCAGCATTTCTAGTTGATTGAATTGAATCGATCAAATCAAATCAAAATAAACTGAATCCATAGCTTGTAAATGGGAATATGCCCCCCCAAAAAATGTAATACAAATAAATTGAATTAGTTTCTAGAGAGTTGTTTGGGTGTTCTGGGTAGTGGTCCAAATCAAAAGTGCCAACTGCCAACCCAACTGCTTCAGGGTAAGCCTATGGGATTTTCATTGGATTCTTTTCATTCTGGGGTTTGTAAAAATGTGTTATGTGCATGAGCTGTTAAAAAAAACAAATCAAACAAAAGTGGAGTCATTCTTCAAGTATCCCTCAATTTCCTCCCCTCTCAGTTCCTCAGCCATTACAGTAAGTGACCTAACACCTCTGGTTCCCCTGGGCTTATTTATAGCAAATGAATCAGAAATCTGAGAAACTATGCACCAGCATCTCCAACCGCTTAACCCCGAACACACATCATATTACCTAATGGCAGCTTTGTTTAGAGAGAACAGACAGAACTGGAAACATCAGTCTGAGGTACACAAGGCGAATCTTTCACACAAGACTTAGGTTTATCAGCAGTTTTCCTGTCAGCCCTGTTAAAGGCTTTAACAGCCCATGGTTCAGGCCTTAAATTCTTTGTTTCCAGACAGTGGGTTGTGGTGTATGTGTACAACTGCAGTTTTATTGTGAATGGAGAGGAAGAAAATGCAAGGAAAAGGAAAGAAAAACAATGTGAGAAAGAGGCTTGTTGGCGCTCTAGGTGGAACAGACATAACATGAGGCAGTAAGGGAGAAAAAAAAATTCATTATGTTTAATGTCTAACTGGTGGGAGGACAACATGCAACATCAAATAACTTCAATTCACCGAGCAAGGGTCTCAGATTTCCCAGCAGACCACATTAAAATGCCAGAGGGGTTAAAAGTGGGTCCAATTGGGTGCAAGACGCCAAAATAAAAGAATTAAGTGGTGCACTGTTTACATCTACAGAGGGGTTTGGGTGACACAACTCGGCATGATGGGTCTCAGCACTTACAGATCAGGGGGAAGGTTGCATAAGGAGTGCTCTTTAAATGCCATTCTTTAGGAGTTTTCTTCACGAGTGCTGCCAACCTCCTGGAAACAGGCATTTGCCAAAAAAGAGGCGACATGGTTGTGTAAAAACGCTAAGAAAAGAGGTTAATGAGAGGAAAAAGAGGGCTACATTGTGTTGAGTGTTAAAGGTTACAGGAATATTCATTCATTCGAAAGAAGAAGAAAAAAAAAGCTACATAAACATTTTCCCGGATGTAATTTTCAGTGCACGGACACATTTCCCAGTAGAAATCATCAGGGAGGAGGAAATCGTTTAGTCTCCTTAAGTGCCAAATTGTATCCTGATTTTCCTGCCCCAGCTGCCTGAGCGAAGTCAGAGGTTGGACGTCAACGTCTCTAACTCCTGGACTATAAAAAAAACACTGAGACATATTCCCTAACTTTTTTGTACGTTCAGCTTCCTCCAAAAACTACACAATAAAAAGTGCATCTCTCCTGGGTGTTGTACATTTATCCTTACAATGGTAGACAAAGAAAAGCGAGTGTTTTTGGTGCTAACATTGGAGATTCCATGAACAGGACAGGAGTGGAAGGGGAAAAAGGAGAGGAACATGTGGAGCTAATTTATTAAAATGACTCAAAATGCTTGCCGGTTAATTCAAATCATGGTGTTTATTAGAATTCACAACAAAGCCTCAGTGGAAATATTTCTTGGGGTCAGTACGAGTAAGCCCAGACCGCTCTATCTCTGTCTGCGATGCACAAGAACAAACCGAGCTAAAACCAAGAACACTGCAGGCAGGACAACGCATTGGAGTCAACATTTTGCTGGTACAAATGGAAAACCAAATCATTTACACATACTTGTAGCTTGATTCACAATAGTTCTGGCATCTTTTGCTCAGGGTCCCTCACAGTTTCTGTCCTTTTTTCCGATTGGCTCTGAGGCTCAGTGTTGTGTTTACTCGTACTAATTTACTGAATTATGTTCCGCTTAGCACTCAGCCTAGTTTGGGGCGACAGAAGCGCAAAGAGAGACACTTTCTGCCCATGGGTTCAGGCTTAAAGGGCTTATCTTCCCACTACTGATGACAACTGAGGTGCATCTCTGGCCTCCTTGACCTCATTGCAAACAGGCGCCATGATGTCTGTCTAAC
This sequence comes from Ctenopharyngodon idella, assembly GCF_019924925.1. Classification (NCBI taxonomy): domain Eukaryota; kingdom Metazoa; phylum Chordata; class Actinopteri; order Cypriniformes; family Xenocyprididae; genus Ctenopharyngodon; species Ctenopharyngodon idella. The sequence continues at coordinate 29,618,861 of NC_067234.1, read as the reverse complement.
TAACGCAAACAGCACCTTGACTCTCCAGAGCCAGTAAAAAAACAGCATGAGACCACTATAGAATAGTGTGGGTTTGCAATAATGCGGCATGAGACCTTCGTTGGGACCGAAAAGTCTCACTTGAGACATTGTTTGGACAGGAGGAGTGTATGCAGTCCAGTACGAGTGTTGACTGTGAGGCCATTTCCTTAAGTCAGGTGAAAAGAAAGCGTGCAGTACCTTCTCAAGGCTTCCAAAAATAACCGAGGTGACTCCAACCTGCCATCCAGCCTTTCTGGCCTGGGCTATAATTAATATGACAAGTCTATCCAGAGCAGAATAAATTATCCCGTACGCCTGACCACCGCTTACATGCGAGCAGTTTGGGGAGTTCATTGGAAACACATGTTTCTGGGAAAGACCGCTTTGCGTGTTCGCCGCTCCTGAATACATTTCCGCTCCCATGTGACTGTGTTACGGCTGGCAGAGTTAAATGTAACCGAATGAGTTCAATACTGGCACAGCGGTGGCTCTAACGAGGGAAGCACATTTGTTTGACCGCACCGGACGTCAATCACTCTGGAAGAGCCCCTCGATCGAATCCCGGCGAGCACGTCCCTGTGCAGAGACAGTTTGCAATAATGGGCGTACCTGGCAGCGAGCCCTTTGGCCTGAGGAGGGACGCGTTTTGGAGCCCGTTCTAATGCCGTTACGCACGGGGGCGCACGGAAAGGAGAGCGGTCCATGTGCGGGGTCTGTTTCGGTGAGCCGGAGGAATACTAATGAAAGCATTTTTCATAATTTCACACAAACCCACATTCTCTAGGCCTCTGAAACAAGGGGGAGAGGGAGTGGGGAGAGAAATCCATTAAAATGATCTGGAAATGATGCTTTCCAGCCCTGGACTGAGACAATGAGGTATAAATTACTGTGATAAGATCTGGACAAAGTTCAAATCAAGCGAGATTTTCACATCTGGTCCTGTGCTCTTGTCGTCAAATTAATGGATTCTTCTGAAGCCGTGTGCACCAAGAATGTGATAACTTGTGCTTCCTGTTCTACTGATAACATTCCCAAGGGGAGGGAGAGAGAGGCACAGGGTCTTCTAAAGTGTACACAGCACTGGACAGCAAACCTCACACGCTTTCCTTCTGTAGCTACACAAACAAACGCTGACATATATGCATGTCATAAATCTACTTATATTAAGATTACAGAAAAAAACAGGTACAACAAAAAGAACAGAGAAAAAGCTCACGCTAAGAAAACTGTCAAGACCTTTTTGATGCTCCAGAGCAGTATCTCCTGCTTGCCTGGCCTGCCAAAACAGATTGTGAATCAAATGTGCGAGGTGTGCGCTTCTGCCTCGCTCGCTCTCTCTGCTGATGACGCCAGCGCACCTCAGCTCAAGACAGAATGGACAGATAGAGAAAAACAAGAGACAAGGACAGAAAGATAAATTAAAGGAATAGTTCAGTCAAAAATGTAAAAAGTGACATAATTTACTCACCCTCAGGTCGTGTCAAACTCATAAGACTTTCTTTTCTAGAAGTAATTTTAAATAACGCCCTGATCTGACTTCAAGCTTCGAAAAAGACCCAAAAGCACAATAAAAGAATCATAAAAGTAGTTCATATGACTATTTCAAGTCTTATTTTATTCATTGATTATATGAGCTGTTAATCGCTGTGACCAGATTGAGTCATTGAGTTGAACTCACAAATTGGATCAAGGGATCTGTGAACAAATCCTTCAGACAGATTTTGTGAACTGAATAAAATAATGAATTAACCGGATATGTATTAATAAAATGATTTGCTCACAAATCAGACATCTGTACTTTTCCCATGAACTCTAATGATCGTGCTGGAAAGCTAAAAAAAAACAAACAAAACAAAAAACAACTACATTATCGTCCATTTTTCACACAAAACTACTATATGGCTTCAGAAGATTTGGAATATAGTGTACAAGTCATATGGTCTCATCCTCAAGTCATACAAGGGTGAGGAAATAATGACAGAATTTTTATTTCTGAGCAAAGTAAAATTTGCAGCTGTAGGGAATGACAATGCATGATTGATCAGCACTGCATGTCTCTTTGGGGTCATTTAGAGGAAGCTACGGTGGAATCTGGCTCAGGCATTTTAGGCGTTCCTGTCTGATTGGAAACACACAGGCGTAAATGACCAGACGTTTATTTCCAGGTGAGGAGAGAGAGAGGCAGAGGCTCCTCACCTCTCCACAGTCACCTGGATACCGTTTCCAGGAAGGCCCGCTGGCCAGGGTTAATCTGCGGCACTAAATGAATAAACAAAGGATGGCTCTGTGGGCCGTGGTGGGCAGGTGAGCTCAGATCATCTTCCCACACTGAAACTCATCTGCACAGGAAATGACCCGCAGCACCTCACCTCCACACCTGGAGAGAGGAGGGGCTGTGCAGGAGAATCTGACCATGTCACATTACCTCACCTCCAGAAGAGGAACTCACCTCTCACATCTGTCAACAGGTCTTCAGTCATCCTTCAACAGCAGCTCATTCCACACACACAGAAAGAACGTGCCCACTCAAAAGGATCAGAATGAGGTCAATATCAGATCGGCCATTCAAGATTTCAAAAAAAAAAAAATATATATATATATATATATAAAATCCACATTATTAGCATTTAAAACTAAAAATATATAAGGAATTGCTGACTACGGACAATGTGTTAAAATCGTAAGGGATTTAATGATTCCGACTGTAGTTCCAATATCAACTTTTAGTTCCATTAACAATTCTTTTAGTACTTTTAAGTTAGAAATATTTATAAAAAATAAATAAATAAAAATTTGTTGCCAAAAATTTAGATAATCTTCATAATATATTGGATAATTATAAAAACAGAACTTAAAATTAAAAACAAACTTAATGTTAAGTAAATTCATATTTATAAAAAAAAAAAAAAAAAAAATTGTAAAAAACATGACAACATATTTAATTAATTCAGGAAGTTCCGGCCAATAAGAGTCATTAGTTTGGGAATCATTTGGACTACACATATTAATCATTTGTTCATAAATCAGACTATACTGGTCTTGCTGAATGCTTATGATTAAAGGGATAGTTCACCCAAAAATGAAAATTTGATGTTTATCTGCTTACCCCCAGGGCATCCAAGATGTAGGTGACTTTGTTTCTTCAGTAGAACACAAATGATGATTTTTAACTCCAACCGTTGCGGTCTGTCAGTCATATAATGCATTGAAACGGTAACACCATCTATGAGAATAAAAAAACATGCACAGACAAATCCAAATTAAACCCTGTGGCTCGTGACGAAACTTTGATTTAAAATTATATAAATACTGTTCGGTTTCTCGCACAAACCGATCGTTTCGTGTCTTAGGACATCAATGTGTCGTCACGAGCGGTTTAATTTGGATTTGTTTGTGCATGTTTTTTTTTTAATTCTCATAGATGGTGTTACCGTTTCAATGCATTATATGACTGACAGACCGCAATGGTTGGAGTTAAAAATCATCATTTGTGTTCTACTGAAGAAACAAAGTCACCTACATCTTGGATGCCCTGGGGGTAAGCAGATAAACATCAAATTTTTATTTTTGGGTGAACTATCCCTTTAACTAAAAAGAACCGACTCATAAAAGTCACTTGTTCAGGCATCATTACGACTACACTGGTAATGCTGTATAGTTTCTGATAATAATCATTAGAACTCATAAGAATGATTTGTTTTGGGTATCAGACATCACTGGTTTTGCTGGATGCTTATGATTAACCAAAAAGAACCAACTCATAGGAGTCATTAGTTTGAGAATTGTTTAGACTACACTAGTCAGGCTGTATGGTTTTTGATTCACTAAAAATAACCAGCTTATAAGAATCTTTTGTTCCGGAATTGGATTATACTGCACTCACTGGACGCCATGATTCACTAAAAAGAACCGATTCATTAGAATCATTTGTTGAAAAGATTGGACTGCACTGGCTGCTTCACGAAAAAAAAAAGAAAATAAAACACACACACAAATGATATGGAACTGTAATGAGGTCAACACAGGTGAAACTTCATATCCGTGCAGTTACAAAAAAGTAACACCTTTGATTGTTCACTAACCAGCACCGTGCTATAAAAACCAACATTAACTATGACACACGCTCACTCACACGACAATCGAAAAGACACAAAACAAATACAACAGACTTGCTGTCTCCTGGCCGGAGAGCGATGAGGAAGAGGCGGGGTTTGATGGAATGCTTTCACATTTTTCATCCTCTATTCATTTTTAACAGCTCTTTCTGCACGCCACTCTTCGTTCACCGTAATGACTCAATGAAGTGGCGTACATCAGGCGCCGACTCGGAGGTGTAAAAAATACCATCGCAGCTGCCTGATCAATACATTATGGAGTGAGAGTGCATGCTGGGGGAAGATAATGCCGCCTCGTGCGGAGACGCTGTCAGAGTCCATTAGTGTCTGGAGGGCTGTGCTGGGAGCGGCGGGCATATGCTGAGTCGCTGAGGCCCACGCTTTGACGCGGAGAGCTTTTGTTCTTAGCTTTTAATTGTGGCCCCACCTTGGAGGGGGCCCGTCACTCTGAGACCCCCGTCAGGGTGTGCTGGTACTCTCAGATGTGGCAGGCTGGGACAGCGGGACCGAAACTAAGAGCTGTGCTTTTCTGCGGCTGTCAGAAACATGCAGGCGGGCACACGCACACACACGTAACAACAAAAATACACAGTGGGGAAGATGGAGACAGAACACACTGTGCCCCAAGCGAGTATGTACTTTCACAGGCTGAGGGTTCCTAACTGCTGAGAGAGGAATGGGAAGCATTTCAGCAGCATGAGACGAGTATGTGTGAATTTACTGGGGAAGTGCAAAGCTATATTTTCAATTGAATAGTCAGAGTGCCTGAACAACTAGCTGAATAATCTTAAAGCGTTAAAGGGTCACTGCCTGACCTCACAAATGCGCTTCTAGAAATTGTCCAAAATGTCTTGGTATGCTGAAGCATTAAGAGTTCCTTTCACTGGAACTAAGGGGCCAAGCCCAACCTCTGAAAAACAACCCCATACCATAATCCCCCCTCCACCAAACTTTACACTTGGCACAATGCAGTCAGGCAAGTACCGTTCTCCCGGCAACCGCCAAACCCAAAATCGTCCATCAGATTGCCAGACAGAGAAGCATGATTCGTCACTCCAGAGAACACTTAGAGTCTCCACTGCTCTAGAGTCCAGTGGCGGCGTGCGTTACACCACTGCATCCGATGCTTGGCATTGCACTTAGTGATGTAAGGCTTGGATGCAGCTGCTCGGCCATGAAAACCCATTCCATGAAGCGCTCTACGCACTGTTCTTGAGCTAATCTGAAGGCCACACGAAGTTTGGAGGTCTGTAGCTATTGACTCTGCAGAAAGTTGCCGACTTCTGCGCACTGTGAGCCTCAGCATGCGCTGACCCGGATCTGTGATTTTACGTGGCCTACCACTTTGTGGCTGAGTTGCTGTTGTTCCCAATTGCTTCCGCTTTGTTATGATACCACTAACAGTTGACTTATTGCACAGGTGGCAACCTATCACCTATCACGGTACCATGTTTGAATTCACTGAGCTCCTGAGAGCAACCCATTCTTTCACAAATGTTTGTAGAAGCAGTCTGCATGCCTAGGTGCTTGATTTTATACACCTGTTGCCATGGATTCAATGATTTGGAGGGGTGTCCCAATACTTTTGGCAATATAGTGTATTTTTGATGAAATCCGAGGGATCCACACATCTGATATCTGATCCACACATAGGCACCAACGTCATAGCACCTTTTGTGGTCCAGAAAGGTAGAAAAGACATCAATAAAATAGTCAACGTGACTACAGTAGTTCAACCTTAATGTTATGATGCGACGAGAATACTTTTTGTGGTCAAAAACAAAACAAAAATAACGACTTTATTCAACAAACTCGTCTTTCCCCTGTCATACTGCTACTCTATTTTCGTTGCAGAGCTTCCATGTCCATGTTCCATGCTCAATACTGAGCCCGCGTTTGGACGTAAACATGGAAGCTCTTCAATGAAAATGGACATTTATTCATTCATTCATTCATAAAAAAAAAAAAAAAAAAAACCACTTAAAAATCCTAGGGGATACCAATAACAGAGTAATAACCTACACTAAAAATAAATGGTAACACTTTACATTAAGGTTGATTTGTTAACATGAGCAATGAGCAATGAACGGCCTCCGGTCTCCTTTCCTGCGTGCCAACAAAGCCAGAGCATTAGCATTAGCCGTTACGCTTTTTTGGCTAAAGGTTGCAGGCTTGCCTTCCAGTGGCTTTGGTTCAACTCCTACCCTAATTGAACACACCTAAACAAGCTAATCAAGGGCTGAAGGGTTGCTACAAAGCTACAGGCAGGTGAGTTTTTATTTTGACTGAGAAAAAAAAAAAAAAAAAACACTTAAAAATCCTAAGGGATACCAATAACAGAGTAATAACCTATACTAAAAATAAATGGTAACACTTTACAATAAGGTTAATTTGTTAACATTAGTTAATGTATTAACTAACATGAATTAACAATGAGCAATACATTTGTTACAGTATTTATTAGCCTTTGTTAACGTTAGTTAATAAAAATACAGTTGTTCATTGTTTGTTCATATTACTTCACAGTGCATTAACTAATGTTAACAAATACAACTCTTGATTTAATGTATTAGTAAATGTTGAAATTAACATTAACAAAGATTAATAGATGCTGTGTTACCAAATAAATGAATAAATAATTAAATAAATCATTGTGACCAATCCCTACATCCTGCTGAGAACAAGCAGTCAAATACTGTGAGACTGAGATACTGAGGTCAAGGTGAGAAGCGTCTACAACTCGCCCACTGCTGTTTGCCATAATGGCTGCAAGGATCTTAATGGCACATGTAGTGCCAACGTCTGCATATGTCCTTCCTGTCACCTCATCGCACTCCAACATCTAACCCCACTCGACCAGATGTGTTTGATTATGCCCTAAAACACTCACACAAGTCCAGATTCGACAACCCAACTCCTCCAATAGCCATGGATGGAGTGCTCAAACAAATGCAAAGTGGCTGGAAAGCATCTAAAAAACTGATCCTAAATCACAACTTAGCAACTCAGTTGTTTATCATTGTATAGATGATGAGGAGGAGGTTCATATGTTGACAGTACGAGTGGTTGTGTGTTGGAGTGGCTTGCAGCACTGTGGAGGTAAAAGCTTTGAGCGAGTACACAGCAGATGCTTGACACATTGCTGTCCATTCAGTCGCTTTAAAGAGCAGCTGCTCCCGCCCCTGGCACTACAGACAAACTCTTTCTGTCTCTCACACACACACACACACACACACACACACACACACATGCCCTCGGTTCACACATATAGAGGTGTTCTGAGTGTTCTTCATCATGTTGCTATGTGGTTGCTAGGATGTTCTGTACTGGGTGCTAACTTGCTCAAGTTAAAGAGCCCATCAACTCTATTATACACAGACACATGAAAACGTGATATATGAAAATATATATGAAAATATATGAATATGAAAAAGCATTAAAAATGTGTATTTTCAGACTGTCCTCTTCACTGGTTTAATTTTGCTGTCCACTAAAATAATCCACCATGTGCTCAAATCATTCTGTTCTCTCCTCACAGCCAAAAAAGGACTTCAGCAAGACAAGAATGCTGCACAGACACCAAAAAGTGCTGAATGATTTACCCTCACCTCAAGGAAAAAGAGTTAAAGAAAGAGAGATAGATAAAGAGGTTCTGCTTTCTTCTTGGCTCAATATAAAGAATGGTTAGTAAGAAAGTAAGAATGATTAGTAAAAAAGTCAAGTAGATGGCCATATTAGTAACTGGATATAATGTCACACTCCAAAGCGCTTATTTTTAATAAATAATACAGCACACATTGAAAATAATAAACTGAAAATAATATACCACAGTATTTTTAAATTTTTGTTATTATTTATTACTTCTGTCATTATTTGTATTTGTGATATTTTACGTAAATTAATATAATTTATTCAAGAAAGAAGGCCAAGAGTATATTAGATCATATTATTAATATTTTCTGTGGTATCCGAATGCTATTTCATATTAAATGCCATTTTATTTTAATTTATTTTATTGTATTTTATTTTTTATTAAAATTTATAATGTATTTATAATTTATAAATAAATTATAAATAAAAACATTTATTATGTAATTGTATTTTATAAGAAACATTTTATTTTATTTTAATAAAGACAAATTGCAAATAATTTATTATAAAATTTTATCTTATAAAATATTTATTTTTGATTTATTTATACACAAATAATAAAAAAACATAATAATATATAAATAAAATATTAGTATTTTATTTTATTTTATAAAATGTATTAAAAAATATATAAAATAAAAAATAAAAAAATAAAATAAAATACTAATATTTTATATTGAAATATATTTTATTTTATTTTCCAAAATTTATATAAAAAATAAAATAAAATAAAATAAAATAAAAATATTTTATACTGGCATTTTGCTTTTTCAGTCAATAGTTTTTCTGTTGGTTTGTTCTGATGCTGTGGCAATATCATATATAATACAGTCAAGTCAATAATGTAATTGAAACAAAAAAAACCAATCCAATTTACATAGAAAAAAAAAAAGAAAAAACAGAAAGGGAAAGGAGGAGAAAAATAGGAAGGGAAGAGATGGCAGTGTGAGATAAGGCCGTTGGGCCTCTGATTCTCAGACAGTAGGTTGATGATAAGAATGGCATCTTTCACAGTCAGATCAGCCAATCTGGCCAGGCGTCCGCGGCAGCTTCTGTATTGTGGCGGGGACTTCCAGGTCAGGGGCAAAAGAATGGAGTCAGTGAGTGTGGCGGAGAGGGGGCCTGGGGCAGGTGGCGAGTCGCTATTGAAAGAGACAGGCTAGGGCGGCAGGGAGAGCGCTGGGTCACGGGAATAGCTCCCCAATCTATAGGCGGCTCAAAAACACCTCTCATTGTTCGGGGAGATCATGTGGCACGAGCTCCTCCTTGAGCCGCGTCAGGATCCTTCTGGCTTGAATGTGAGCAGTATCTCCGACAAACAAGCCACCTTTATGCCCATCCAGGTAATTACAGACCACGGGTGAGGATCCATTACTGCTGGACGCAGGTAGAGTCCAGGTGCCCAGTCTCTGAGCGCTCAGCCATGCTGGGAGAGGAAACCAGGGGAGCGATCAGGCCTGTCCCACTGGCCTAAAGGCATGACCAGCACAGAGGAGCATACTATACTACACTAAAACACAGAGATGGCTTTGTCTTTCCCCCCCACCCCACACACACACACACACACACACACACACACACACACACACCCTGCACCTGAGTTGAGGGCTGTGTAAGGGCGGTAGATAAAACACAGGGCACACACTCTGATGATGATGATGATGATAAGTATCAGTGAGAGCAGTTTTACAGTCACAATATGATAACGGCCAGCAGTACTGACCACTGCCATGACTGCACTAATGTAGGCAACAAATGTAGATTAGAAAAGCACATGTATTATTTATAAAAGTAAACATTTGGTACCAACAAAAAAAACTGAATACCCACCCCCCACCCCGCCCCCTTCCATATTTGTAGCTAAAACTGCAGTGTCAATCATGATTAGACGGAACAAAAATGTATTTTGTTACAGTACTGCTAGTTTAGATGGCATAATGCGAGGAATATTTTACCTATTTGTCACCACATGGAGTTGTGGAGTAAATAAAACCTTTGCGCATCTGAGAAAAATATTCTGTGTGAAATTTATTATTTACTATATTATGTTTTCTTTTTGTTTGCTTTTTTTTATTTATTTATTTTTTTTAATGATTCATTTCTATTAAACTTTAATTATTTTATTTCATTTTCTATTTTATTTTTTGTCCTGGAGAAAAGTGACTCTTTGGGCATCTGAGTGTCAAATTTATTATATTTTTTTATTATTAATTTAAATTGGTTTGATTTAAATTATGTTATATTTTATTTTATTTTTTATGTGTGTGTTCTGGACAAAATAAGAACCTTTTTAGTAGGGCTGCATGATATTGGAAAAAAAAAATGACATTGCGATATTTTGTTTTTCTGCTATATATATTGCGGTATGAAAAAAAAAAACAAATAAAAAAAATTCACCAGATGACTTAAATATAGCTCTATTTGGAAAGAATTAATCATTCTAGAGTCATTGGGGTGATTTTGTAGGTGAGTGAATACGCACTGAAAATAATGAACAAATTACAAGCATAGATAAATATAATAGAACAAAGATACAAATGAAATAATGCTTTATATTTTTCAGTTAAGTCTTAAATTAAATATAATTAATCTGTGTTAAAGCTACAAAAGTGATTTTTCTCTTTGTGTTGATGTTTGATTAATATTCATGACACAGAAAGCAGCAGGAATATTAGGCTGCTGTCACTTTAAAGCGATAGTTCACCCAAAAATGAAAATTCTGTCATCATTTACTCACCTTCAAATTGTTTCAAACATGTATAAGTTTCTTTGTTCTGCTGTACACAAAGGAAGATATTTTGAAGAATGTTTGTAAACAAGCAGACCTCGCCCCCCATAATAGGGGGAAAAATACTATGGTAGTCAATGGGGATGAGATCTGCTTGGTTACAAACATTCTTCCAAATATCTTCCTTTGTGTACAGCCCTATCCCTTTAAGACCGAATGCGCGGATCCAGGCATCGTACATCCTGCGATGTGACTATCGCGGATGTGCACATCACGATATCGATGCTAAAACGATATACCGTGCAGCCCTACTTTTTAAGTAAGAGTAGAGTTCTGAGGTAAAAGAAGAGTGATGTTCAACTCTCGTTTTCATTAGTAGACGTTTAGTATGACTTGTTTTCAATTTAAACCATGTAGTTATGGTACTGCTGACAACTAGTGAGTAACTCAGTTATTTGTATTCACATTTGGCACTTTAAATCCATACCCCAACATAAAAACAATATACACTCAAACAGATGAATCCAAACAAAAACACGCGTCATTGCCCCTGACACAATGCAAGACACACTTGCAGATATCAGTCAGGCTTCTTCCAGGACGTGATAGCAAACTCACAACACACCAGCATCTTTCGTGCACTGTCGCCCGCTCATCTCCCGATCTCCGACAGGCCCCTGCCACCCGCCACGCCACACACATAACAACTGGGCCAGGAAGGAAAAGTGCTCTCGCCGAACAAATGACGGGGTGTTTCTGCTACTGAGTCATAACAAAATACAATCAAAAGAGATTTGTGTTCCTGCTCTCTTTATGGTTCAAATAGATAAAGCGCCTCCTGTCTTCCCTCGCACAATGCGCTGTGTAGTCTAGCAGGGCCGGAGTGACGCTCTTGGGACCAGATAGGAGTATCGATAATGCCGGCTGCATGTCCGATTGATTTTGGGAAGCTGAGACAGTGGCTGTGTGATTCTTTCTTTCTCCTGATACGCTATGTCAAGCAGACAGGCGCTGCTTATGATGGGTTTAGTGTCAGCACACACATCCGGTAGAAATGGCCACATGGAGCCGGTTCCCTTAGGGGTGGTATATAACACAAAGGACACCACATAAACACACAGCGCAGCAGCATTAATATATAGCAGCCAGGGAAGCTATGATATCTTCATGTGATCTTTCTGAAACACTTACTTTACAACGTAAAGACCAGAGGTTTGTGAGCTTCCTACATACGGTCATGTAATGTTTTAAAGCATACACAAAAATACATAAATCAAACAAAATAATTTAATTATTGTTTTTAAAATATATTATTATAATATATTTTATATTTATAAATTTTATAATACATTTCATATTTATATATTATACATATATTTTAATATATTTTATAATATATTTACTGCCTAAGATTTTATTTATTTTATTTGTATTTATAATAAAATAAAGTGTATATGTCATTTATATATTACATATATACATTTTATTATAAATAAAAAATTTAAAATAAATAATAAAAAAATATAATAATAAAGTTTTTTTCTAGAACATGTTGACAAATATGTAGAATAGAATAAAATGCATTAATAAAAATATATTTTTAATGTTTTATTTTACAATAATTAAACAAGTCAACTTAATTATACTTATACATTATATATAATTAAGTTGGCTTGTTTTTATTATTTTAAATATTTTATTTTATATAATTTATTTAAAAAATACAATTTCTAAAATATACACTATTTTATTTTTAAAATAAAAATGAAAAATATATTTTAATTAATGCATTTTATTCTATTCTACATATTTGTCAACATGCTGTTCTAGAAAAAACTTATTATTATTATATTTTTTATTATTTATTTTAAATATTTTATTTATGAAATATACACTTTATTTTATTATAAATACAAATAAAATAAACATTTTAAAGAATTTATTTTATTTTACATTTGTCAACACAAAAAGTTCTAAAAAAATATATATATATCCATAAACGTGTACATAAATGCTAAATTTTACATTGACCCTTGGGCAATTAAGTTGCCTTAACAGAGGGCACATGTCCATGTGAGCAGACATGAAACTGGGCAAATGATTGAGACCGTTTAAACTGGGCCTAAACAGTAAACAAGATAGAGACACTGTACTGCAGGACAGCATTAGATCCTCCAGGACAGCCTGGACTAGAGAGAGACATCACGGCAGAGGAGGTGCGTCTGTACTCCGCGGGACAAACAGGGCTGCGCTGTCTTTTGAAGCCACAAAGACAAAGCGATGAGCGCTGATAAGAGCAGGCGCCACACTGCTTGAAGCCCTGAGAGCTGAGCAATCACACACAGACTGATAAGCATCAGCCCATAAAGAAGACTCCGGCAGCTCTCCTCCAGACAGGCCGGAGAAGAGAGAATGAGAGGGAGGAGAGAGAATGAGAGGGAGGAGAGCTGTGTGATAAAGATGGTTACTTTCTTTCTTTTGGAGGTGAGGGTTTAGAGGAGGGGCGACGTGAGATGATGACGAGACCGTTTTCTTGACTGGAAGTCACTAAATGCAAAGGAACAGCAGGTACGTTTGAAGACACTGCAGAGAGTCAGTGCAATCTTAAAGATGAGAACTCCTGACAGTGCGATGCAGCTAATGTGTGTCTACAGGCCAAGCACTAAACATCACAACAGTCAACACGGCCTACCTTCTACTGACAAACCACATTTTGGAGCTTTGCTTTGATTTCAATGAAACATGAAAGACTGTGCCATGCACATATATACGTGTGAGCACACACAGCAAAATATCACTCTGCGACTGAAAAAGAGCAAACAGTGCATTGTACTTTGATTCTCTGAAATTGATTTTCTCTCTTGTTTAGTTTATACTGTAGATCTACATATATAGTAGCTCAAAATGGAAAGAAATCTTTTAAAGTACAAGCCTGTCTAGATCTCTGATGATTGGATTATCTTAACATGACAACTGGAGGAACGAAAAAAAGAGAAATCAAAATCCCTTTAAACAACATCCATTTAATCTAACTCAAAGGTCACAATAAGCATATTTACCAAATGTAGACTGCTGATAGCTTTTTAGACAGGTTGCGATTGTTTCTGTGTAACTTACCATGAAATGTAAGTACATATAATCATATAATGCTAAGCAGACTGATTCTTTAAAGAAATATTCAAGTAAGAGACTATTCTTGAGGATTCATCACACTGGGAACTGTTGTTTGAATCTGAGGAAAAAACATAAGAGCAGCCATTGGTCTTACCTGAGCCGGTATCTATGACTGTGGACTGGCCTCTACGGTCTACCAGACGAGAAGAGCCAGGCATGCTAACAGGCTCTGAACGTACCGGCTGAATCCTGCAACCAAAAATTGTGAATTAGACTTTATTTGTGCTTAACTTTATTCAAATTAATTACATGGTATGCTGGTGAATTAAAAAATATATCAATAATAATTGAACATATTTTAGTATTTGCTGAGAAAAGCCACCAAACTGAGTAATACTGAGTAATAGATAGACAGGAAAAAATATGGTAGAGTGGTAGAGTGATTGTATTGTGCAAGTGCTCGACTAGAGTTGGTCAATATGTGTACTTAGTCAATCTCTGTGGTTAGTAACATGAGTCTATGCTGTCACACTGTGAATTTGGTGTTGATGATGGCAGCTGGTAATGTGATCAGTGTTGTGTGTGAATGTGTGTTTAAGCATCGGCACCTGAGGCTGTGCAGGTCTAGGTCGTCTGTGTCGAAATCAAGAAGAGGCTGCTGGGTGTCGCTGGGCCCCTGTGACTGAAGTACAGAGGAGCTGGAGGAGATGACAGTGGTCTGACCTGATGGATGGATGGTCTTGAACTGAAACTGAGGGCCCATCCAGAGTCTTCGGTGAGGGCCAGTGTGGGTAACAATCTCCACCTGTAAAGTATAACACATTTAGAAGTATAACACATATAGAAGAGCACTTACACAGTATTTGCGATATATTTAACTTCAGTAAAGTGTTATTTTTTTCAAGTGCACAATATTTGGGTGAATCTCACAGGACTTGATTCTCTGCATTAAGACTTTTTTATAATTTTTTATTTATTTATTTTATTATTTTCGCCACTCACACAATCTCAGTTTTTTTTTTTCCTTCTTAGAACAAATATTTTCAACTGGTAAATATATAAGTAAGAATAAATAAATAAATAATTGTCCTAAAATATATATCATATATTATATTATATATATATATATAAAATTATATGCATTTCAAAATTTGTATATGTAGAGGTATATAAAGCACTTAAAAACATTACTTAAAACATATAATATTATCTGTACTCCTTAATTTCTATTAAAATATGATAAACTTCAATTATAAAAATAATCTTATTTCTGATGTACCGTTTTGTTGTCTTTGAAATCACATAGAGAAAACTTAAAGAAACTTTTAGACTGTTTTGCTCTATCCTCTGCGCTTCCATGTTTGTCATTACGTCATGCGCCGGGTCAGTGGTTACTCTTCCACCGCAAATCGATGCATAAGGCCGTCTACCAAAATCTTGTTATTTTAGTTTATAGTATATGGATATTTTTCTTACAAAGACCCATTGCTTCTCTTCAGAAGGCCTTTATTATACCCCTGAAGCCATATGAATTATTTTTATGATGGATGGATGAATTTTTTTTTCTCCAAAATCTCACCCCCCATTCACTACCATTATAAAGCTTGGAAGAGCCAGGATATTTTAAAATATATCTCAGATTGTGTTCGTCTGAAAGAAGACAGTCATATACACCTTGGATGGCTTAAATCATGGGATAATTTTCATTTTTGGATGAACTAACACTTTAACTGAGAAAATTTATAATTGAAATATTAATACCATAAAATAATAACATTAAATTTATAAAACTTAAGTCACTAACAAATGTTATATAATGCCATATATATATATATATATATATATATATGGCATTAAACTGGGGATTGTGTGAAACCAACAGTTCCAATATACACAAACAAACACACATTGTGTGGACTGTGTAGGTAAGTGTCTGTTTTCGACCAGCAGTAACAAATCTGGGGGGGGGGGGTTACATGTGTGTTAGACAGACGGCACTCTTCCTCCCCAGTGGACTGCATTAACATGGCATGACACTAACATCATGAAGCGAGAGAGAGGGAAGAGCGGAGGAGAAGAGCATCTATCCGGCCAGCATCCCTCTCCCCACTTCATTTCTCCATCTTTTCTGAAAGTGCATGGCGTGGGGTCAACTCTTCCGTCCTCTTCCTATCACATCTGTGTAAATGAGGCCAGCAGTATGTGTGTTTTTTTTCTCTGTAGTTAACACCAACAGTGTTGCACAGCCCTGAGAGAAACAGATGCGGCGTTGGCTTTTTTCTGCTTTCATGGAGGCTATGGCCAGATGTTGCCCCCCTCCGCACTCTCTCTGCACTTCGCCTTGAGCCCGCCATATTGCAGCCGCCTCAGAGTGACAGCACTTATTACACACAGCCCGCTGCCACAGCGCTCACAGAGGACTGTGCTTTTTATGCTATGTTGCCATAACACATAACAGACAAGCAGACTAATTGCAATCACATATAAAGCAGATAAATAGAGCCATCAACAGGATTTAGACTGTGTTTAGCCAATAGCTGTTGCTGCACGTGTTAATGGTGTCATTAGGCAGGCGGGATGTGATGGGGGATGTATGCTGTCGCTAATGCTGGTACATTAACAACCTTAAGGTTTAAGAGCTTTGGCTGGGGCCGTTCAGGCCACACAAAAAATGCCACACACATGCTGGACATGTTGCAAGAATATTAGATCATAAAACGTACACTGGGGTACAAACATCTGAGACCACATTGTAAATCTGGGATTAAAGAACCTAATTTAACAACAATTTAAAATGAAGAATTTAATGATAAATAAATACGAAATGTTTAATATTCTGCACGTTTTCAGTAGGCTACTCGAGTGCTGTTGTTATTAAGCATAATACTAGGAAATACTGAACTTTATATTAATTTTTCAATTAAACTGTTAATTAAAATTGTTATGCTGAAAATATAATGTACTTTTTAAAAAAAAAATGTATTAAATTGCAAACAAAAAACATATTACTAATGTTCTTAGGCTTTGGATCACACTGTACATGTCTTTTAAACATATAAATAAACTGTTGTTATTGAACTAAAACTATTTTAAAAATGTTCATTTATTGAAATAAAGATGAAACAAACTGTAATATAAGTATTAGGTGAAAAACTTAAAACTTATTAGAAAAATAATATTAGAAATGTTGCCTTGGCAACTAAGTGAAATAAAATAAATTGAAGTACTAAAATCAATCAAACTGAAATAAAAATAAGTTAAAGTTAAATAGAAATGTAAAAAACAGAAACTAATAAAAATGGCATCACATACCACAATTAACTTAATCTAAAATGAAAACTAAAAATATAAAATTTAAGCTAATAAATACAATAATACTATATATAAATAATACTAAAACATCACTAAAAATAAATAAAAAAGTGTGTTTTCTTGTCTAATAAATCAGGCAATCACGCATAACAGTGTTATGCTTTAGTCTGGATGACAAAAATTTGACTAAATCCATGTTAGATGTACATACCTGGTAATGGGGCAAGAAATTATTTATGACTTATACTGGCAGCAAGTCAGTGATGCATTATCACTGTAAGTGTTTCACTGAAATGTATGATGTGTGTAGCTTAAGTGCTGTTTATTACGGTTAAAGTTAAGCTAATGCAGAGATGAAGGCCATGGGAGGAGGCTGGGGGTTCTGACTGACCTGTGAGAGCCATTCTTCATCCTCCTGGCCACTGTGATCGGAGGCCAGGCTGTCATAAGACTCATGCCGGGTGATGGGACCAGGGCTGCCAGGAGGTACCACTGCACAGAGAGAGAAAAGAGTAAAGATTAGTTATGCACTGATATATAATATAATATAATATAATTATATTATATTACCACCTTGCCAAAAATTAAAAAATAAAATCTTCATGCCTTCATGCACTGTAAGTCACTTGCATAAAACAACCATTATATTATATGTAAGCAATAAGGTACGAGAGGCTCCGCTTCGCGTCGTGCCTAACAACGCCCTTCAGCTGTGACTTACTCACGATACAGCACTAGCCTCGAGTACCTTATTGCTTTTACTGCACAATACAAATATTAAAGCCAAAAATATGTAACAATGAAGTTTCAACTTTCATGAAGTAAATTCTTACTAAAAGCCTTCCTTCCGCCGGGAAAAATAGTCCCTGACCGTGAACAGCAACAGAAGTTACATTATTACGCCATTAGATGGCAGCAAAGACAGTCTTTATGAGTGTGTCAGTCAGTAGTGAAGACTTTTACACTGAAAAGTCTGAACTGTTGTGAACACGGAACAAGACGCAACTGACAAATGCTTTGACCAGCGCTGTCAGTCATGGGAAAACCCCTTAACTGTTAAAAGGACAAGATAATACATTGAACATTTAAACAGATTTATTATTATGAACATAGGACTGACCTGAAGGAAAATGCTAAATCTGAATGCAGGTAATAAACTCGTTCAATCGATCTCTTTCTCACAACATTCTTCTACATAATACATTAAGCGTCAATGAACAATATAAATTGAGAACATACAGTTTACATTGCTAGGAGTGGTAGCAAGGGTGTTGTGTAGTGATACACAGAACCGTTGGGTGAAGCGGTCATAGCCGTGTTTTATCGTGAATAAAATACAGCTATTGACCAATCAGAATCAATGCCAGGAACTAACTGTTTTATAATTATATTATATTATATTATATCTTCAGGTCGTTCCATGATATCAGTTTCTGTACGAAATGCACTGTAAATCACAAAAGCTCCAATAAAACACCTAATTAGCATGTACATTTCTGTGCTGTGGAAAGCCAGTAAAAATGTTCACAGTGTGTTCTGGTATGTGAGAGAGAGAGTGGGACAGATAAAAGAGTGCGGAGCTGTCAGCAGCAAAGACAGCACGGGCAGAGACAGATGGAGCACTTGGAGGCTTCGCTAAGCAGGCGCCAAGTATTCAGACTAATGTGCACAATCAGTGGTTTCCCTTCCCACCTCCAGGCAAACACATGCCTTTGTTACCAAAGTACATAATACAGCAGTGAATAATAAAGATGTCAAGCCCTCATCTGGAGGACACAAGGAGCCCGTCGCTCTTGTTCCCTCTTCTTCTCTCTATCTGTCTCGCAGACATAAGTGCTCACACACCAGGTGTTCAGACACACTTGATGAGGTGTTCCTGCCAGGTTCATGGTGCAGTCACTACTGTGTGAGTAACAGATACACTGACACCTCCACTCGAAGGGGAAATCTGCTCGCTATCGGCCCCACTCAATCACAGTAACACTAGCCGCTGCCAGAGCGTGGCCTCCGTTATCCCAGCATGCTGCATTATGCGGACATAAATCGCAGAGTGACTTACCGACCTCTGATGGGTCAGAACAGAGCCAGACCATGTTACCTCTTAAACACAATCAAGCTCTGGCCTTCCTCTTTCCACCCTCCTAAAGCCCAGGGGGACAATAAGTGTTGACTAATAAATAATTGAAGCGTAAGAACAGTAGCTGGCTCTGTAGATCAGGTTACAGTGGGTTCATAATGGGCCGAGCTTAAGAGGTCGAGGGCTCCTGGACTGTTAAGAGCAGTTTATCTGTTGTGAGTTAGAGTGTGAGCAACAGAATAAGGACAGGAAACAGGCCCTGACCGCATAAACCCGCAGTATCACAATCACAGCCTGGTTACAAATTTGCTTTGGCCACCAACACACAAACCATGTACAAACGACCTTTCAGTTAAATTATGTTTGTTCAGGTGCATAACGGTGTACGCATTGACACCTGGAAACAGAAGCCAGACCAGGTTTTGTTAATGTTGTTGCCATTACTGTAGTTATTTTCTCCACACTAGAAAATAACTACAGTAATAAAATACTCATATTTTTAAACCCTTTAATAAATTCATTCTTAAATTTTTTCTTAATTTTTTTTACAAAAGCAAATAAATCAATATATTTAAAACTATATTTATATATTTCCATATTTATATAAATTCAGTATGTGAATAGGAATATATGTGAACATCTAAATATGTATTTTTTTTTATTAATTCTTTACAGTGTGGTCTCTGCTTGCATTAAATGCTTTTGCTATTACTGTTGTCATTTTCCCCAAATTTCCTTAAAAAAATAAATAAATCAATCAATTTAAGTCTATTAATTAAAGAGTTAATCCATGTTTGTTAATTATTTTTTCCAAAAACAAATCTGTATATTTAAAACTATATTTATTATATTTATTTATTTCCATATTTATATAAATTAATCAATACGTGAATAAAAAAAATGTTAACATCTAAATACTTACATATACTAAATTCTTTATTATTTATGTTATTCATTAATTTGTTGCATTATTATTTGTTTTAATGCATGATTTATTGTTTGATCCATGGTAAAAATGAATTCTATATATAGCCACTTATATGTACATAAAAAAGTAAAAAATCAAAAAGGCGCCAATAGCCTCGTGGGCAGCACGCCAACATATAGCGCAGTTGCAGTTCGGGTGTCCCAAGTTCGAGTCCCGAGGACCTCCTCCCTCTCTTTCTCCAACTTCACTTCATGTCAACTTACTGTTCTGTCATAATAAAGGCAAAAATGCCAAAAAAAAAAAAAACCCTGGAAATGCAAGTCATCTCCAGGTTTGTCTTACAACATGACGTTTGTCTCCGGGTTTGTCTTGCATTAAATGTTTCTGCTATTACTGTAGTTATTTTTTCCACTCTGTCACTTCTAAAAATATGATTTACTGAATTATTTAGTATACTCTGAACACAGCTATACAAATTATAGCAAGTGTTTTGGGTATATTTTGCTTGCTGCGTTCCAAAAATACAATGAAAGATTATGCTAAATAAATGTGCTAAAAGTTGTAAAGGTCATGTGCTGCACTTTCCTGCAACTCTGAACAAAACCCTCACACCTTTCCTTAAGAAATCAGGACTCATTCATTAGAGAGCTCTCAGACACACAGCCGCCACTCTCTTTGCTCAACGACAGCTAATGTCGCAAGCTGAGGATTCCCTGAGCGCTGTCAGTTGGACCGAAGGAGCTTCGCTGGGCCACCGTGTCCTTGTTATCTACCCATCATCTGGGTATCATCAGCAGTGGCTAGGTAATGCTCCCCTTCCCGAGAGCTGCCAAAAGCTGGGCAGATGGACAGGTGGAGATAGTGACCAAGAAGTGGCGCCACGGTTGCTTTTATCACCAGTCGTGCAGGCTCCAGCTCCTCTGACCCTACCGTCCACATGCTGCATTTTTAATCAGCCAGGTCATCCAATCTAGAAGCAAGACCAGAGCTGTCAATCACAAAGCCCTGCTCGCTGCGAGTCCTCACAGTTTGAGGGTAAAGGCACGCACCCCGCCCATTTCTCAGACGACTGAGCCTGGGAACTGTCCACTACCAATGCCCCTCTGCTATCTCCAGCTCTCTTCCGCCATCTTTCTTTGAATTCTCTCCTATTTAGAGTAGCCTTTTACAAAGTAATTACAAAGAAAACAACAGGCTGATAACATTAACGCCCAGCTAAGGCTTCTTTGAGCTTGATCCCTAAAGGAGGTGCATCACTTCCTGTGTATAACTGCTTAACTGAGAAGACCCCAGTGATAATCTTGTCAACAAAATTATTAATGGAAATGTTTGTTAAAGTTTTTTTTGTCAGTCAACGTTAATGCTGCCTTCACGTGCTATAGGAAATTTGATAATTCCCACTTCTGAAGTCATGATTACGAGCTCATCGCATTGGTATAGCGTTCATGTGCAATTTTTACCAAGGAAACTTGTATTTACGATAATTCCGAGAGCACGTGAAGGCAGCATAACAAAGATGAGACAAAAAAAGTGCATTATTATGAACAAAAATATGACAAGTAAAGTGAAGAAAATGAACAATGGAATGAACACTGGAAAATTTGTCAGCTGTTGCAGTTCATGGCGCGACACAATGCAGAGAACAATCAAAGGTGGCACTTTGTGACAATATAATAAAAAATAGGAAAAAATAACATTGCAGGATATTAACCTATATTAACAATCTAAAAAAAGTGTTTCAAACAAACCCAATCATAGTCAATAATGCCATGTTGATATATGTCTTAAAGGTGCAATATGTACATTTTAGGAGGATCTATTGACAGAAATGCAATTTAATTTACATAACTGTTTTCAGTGGTGTATAAAGATCTTACATAATGAACCGATATGTTTTTATTACCTAAAAATGAGCCATTTCTATCTACATACACCGCGGATCCCCTTACATTTTAAGTCGCCATTTTGCGCCAGCATGTTTGTACAGTAGCCCTAAATGGACAAACTGCTCTACAGAGTGCGTTTGCTTGACTGGCTTCTCTCTGCTGTCTCAGACGACGACATCTTTGTCCTGTGTTGGCCACCGTAGCTTCTCTATATTGCAATTCGCAACCTCGCAGCTAGATGCCACTCAAATTTACACACTGCACCTTTACACACTGCACCTGTAATATTGACAGCTAGTGGTTGAAATGGATACTGCAGTCCAAATTCAAAATATTGGAGAGGGTTGTTTCTCCCGCCCCCTCCTCCTCAGACTCGACACTCTCGCAGGTTGCCAGTTTGAGATGACAGAACAGGAATGAGCATAATGGACAACGGAAGGTGACAAGCTTTACACTGTAAGTTGATTTATCCGCATTTTAATATGCCTCTGAGCTATTTAGATGGATGCTGAGGCTTTTTAGGTTGGGTAGAATCTGCGATCTCTGACCTAGTTTGTTTGCTGGCTTCCGTGGCCACAATACGCTGTGTCTTCCGCCAAATGGCAACCCGGGTGTCGAAATACTATTTGGTAAATTGCTAGCGGGTGGGATCACACAGATCAAAACAAAAACAAACATTCCGACACGGAACGCACATCTCAAAGTAGAATCACCGGCTGTAGCATTGTTTTTCCGAGAAACAAGTATGTCAACTTAGCGTGTTTCCTAAATCTCTGCAAACATATTATGGTATTTTTATGCTTTAGTACAATCAAAAAATTACATACAGCACCTTTAATATATAAAATATTTGAATATCTGGATAATGTTGCACTTTTGAAGCTTGTTAATATTATACATATTAATATTTTCTTTACAAGACAAAAACAAAACACTGTAAAAATGAATACGGGAAAATCCTAAACTACACTGAATACATTAGTGGTTGCTGCTCGCGGTGTGACACAATGCAGCAAGCAATCAAAGGTGGCACGTCGTGGGCCGCCTAGCACACTGAGGGCCGGGGGCGACGGGCAAACATGACCACATGCATATGCACATAATATACTCTCCTGAGTATCAGGTCGGGGAGGTTCAGCTGTAACAGAAGTGCACGGGGCAAAGATCTCTGGCTGATTTTAATTAGACATTAACTTTAATGCACTGAGCAAGCTCATTATGCCTTTCTTTGCCCCTGGTGGACCGCATCCACACCGAGCCGCTGCCACGACCGCTCACGCCTGGCTATTTTATCACTCTGACACATGCATGGCGATTAGACCAACTTCTAGAGAATATTCTACCCGTTAGGCCTTGAGCACTTGGGCTTTAGTGGCAGAGAAGAAATGTGAAGCTTGGCCTGAAGGACCCAGACAGCTAATTACTCATTAATGTTTATGATTATCCAGCTAACGCAACAATGCTCACTTATTCAAGATATATTAGATGTGTGGCCATCCGTGAGCCTTCTGCCCTCGAGTTGCGTTCTCTTGCCTTTCATATGTCAACCCAAAGTGCTCGCACTCTCTATGCACTTGTTATTAAATTACATGGGTTTAAAACCACACTAATTGGTTTAATCTGAACTTTGGGTTAATTTGGCGCTATGATGAGTTTGAGGGCACGGATGTACTACCGAGTGACAAAGGCCTGATTCATGACACCACCGGAGACAGAAAAGCGCTTCACCAACTGCTACGTCAAATGGAACAGGCTTATCTTCTGCAACCTTTCAAAAACGGGCAGACAGAAGAGATTGAGTTTACCATGCATGTTTCTTGTGTTGCGGTGCACAAATAAGGGATAAAAACACTTGTCTCCAGTGAGACAGACGCACACACATATACTTACATCCAGCCAGGAGGTACTGATAGTACTGCACGAAGTCTGAGGCCAGCACCAAGGGGTGGTTGCTGTTGAAAGGTGGTTGTAGCTCATTCCACTGCGGTGTCCTACTCAAAACAAACACAGAAATCAATTTAGGAAGCGCATATCAAAGGGCCAGATGTATATAACAGTCTCCAGCTGAGCTATAATGGACTCCAACTCCAGCAGCCCAGCGGAACTTCCATTTCTCAAATCTCGTGTGGGCCGCACAGCCTATACAGCTCAGTACATATAATCATTGAACATGTACAATCAGATCAGAAAGCCATTCTGAGAGCAACCCCTGCCTGTTTCCATTTTCTTCACTCGGTCACAAGCATTATTGCATTACGACTGAGCTCAGCGTCTGGGTCGGTGACAAACCGTGACGTTAATCATTTGCTTGCCCTCATTAAGGCGCCACATAAGCTGTTTTATGTAAATGATATGACTGCAGTGGGTCATGTCAGGTGCTTCTGTTGGACTGAAGGTTAAGTGTAAAAGCAGGTAAATAGGTGTGGTGCTGAGAGCCTCGGGGCAAAACCTGGCTAGATTCCAACAGGCTCTCGGACAGGTGTTCAGCTCCAGAGGCGTGTCGTCGCCTATCTTTTGCGCCGTGCTGATTGGTCGAGGCTCCAGCACATGCTCCACCAGGTTTCCGTAGCAGCTCAGGATGTACAGCGATTCAACAACAGCCTGGCGAGACTGATCTAACAGGGAAGAAAAGTCAAATCCAAGTTTTTAAAGATTAAGATTAAGGTTTCTAACATGACCTCAGAATTTCTTTGTGGATTTTTTTTTTTTTTTTTTGGAACAGATTTTGAAGTTCAATCTGATACCACTTTAAAAATAAAAGAAATAAACAAAAAGAGGATACCATAGCTTATAATAAATGAATAAAATATAATAATAAATTAGCTAAAATATGATGACACATAATAAAAAAATTATATAATAAATAAGTTATATATATATATATATATATATATATATATATATATATAGTATGTCATATTAATTTATATAATATATTATTATATTATTATATACAAACACACAAATATATACATATGTATGTGTGTGTATATATATATATATATATAGTATGTCATATTAATTTATATAATATATTATTATATTATTATATACAAACACACACAAATATATACATATGTATGTGTGTGTATATATATATATATATATATATATATATATATATATATATATATATACATATGTATGTATGTGTGTGTGTGTATAATATAATATAATATAATATAATTTCACCAAAAATCACACCACTAAAAAATTATGTCTAAATAAAGCCTAAAACAAAATGCTCATGCATTAAAGGTTGTAAGCCATGTCAAACCTTTCTCTCTCTTCATGTTGGGGTTGGTGATGAACCAAGAGCGGGAGGAGGCGAAGACTGCAGCCACGCAGAACTCCCCACCACTGGACTTACTGGGTGAGATTTGGGGAGGCGGCTTGGCTTTGCTACAAAAAAAAAAAAAAAAAAAGAGACACAAGTGACAATAAGAACATAGAGAGTGAAAGTCTGCATTTGGGGAATGGTATCCACAGTAAAAGAGGAAAAATAAAGCCATGTCACTGACAAGAAAAGAGACAAAGTTGAAATGTATAGAATCAAGACAAATTTTCCTGCATATGAATGATATCACTCAAGAGTTTTGAATGAAAATTGCACATCCACAAATAAAATACTTGGCTTGTAAACCAACAACATAATACACATTCATACTTCATGCAAGTAAAAATAAAAAATAAAAAATACAAGTCATGATCCAAAGACACAGTTTACAATCAAAATAAATCAAACAATTTAATAAATAAAAAGTGAATAAAATAAATTTAAACAATCATTTTTACAGGATTCTAATTTGAATT
Organism: Ctenopharyngodon idella; assembly: GCF_019924925.1. Classification (NCBI taxonomy): domain Eukaryota; kingdom Metazoa; phylum Chordata; class Actinopteri; order Cypriniformes; family Xenocyprididae; genus Ctenopharyngodon; species Ctenopharyngodon idella. The sequence continues at coordinate 29,593,216 of NC_067234.1, read as the reverse complement.
GGGAGAAATAACCACTTTTAAGTTTTAATGAGCAAGTACAATTTCACCACAGTTGTCAAAACCAGAAAAACATGGCCTCACTAAACTGCAATCTGAGGTTGTTTTATATTTCTATTTTGTGTGTATAATGATGTTGTTAAAGCTCAACACACACATACACACTCCATGAGTCTAGTCGGTACAGATACCACATAATGGCAGTCATTTTCTTAAAAAGCTGCTTCAAATGGAGTCTTTTAAGTTGCTTTGGAAGGCCTCATTCCAGTCTTGGCATTTGAGAAAAATTATTAGGGCCTATTGAATTATTCTTTACGTCAGTAAGATTTTGAAGAAGCCAAGGAGAAAAAAGGGTCATGAGCTGAGAGATAAGGGCTCACATATGGAATTCATCCTAGAACAGTAGCCATGTGGTATCATTGTCTGACTCCTGCACTAACCCGCACTGTAAAACCTGCCCTCTATATCTCATACATACAATAGACTCCAAAAACACTGACTACTGGCTGTTTCACACAGAACCACACTCCAGATACCATCAGCCATGCACGCATACACACTAAAATACACACAAATGGATGGGAATGGGAGCCAGCAAAATAAAATATTAGGGTTAACAATTTAATGCATTAAAATGTGATTGGATGAAGTACTGACACCGCATTCCAAAAACGCATTACTCAATGCGCAAAACAATAAAACAGCGAGAAAATAATAAATCATATTGGTTTCTAAAGCAAACCTTTGTAACATCTATTCAATATTTTTCTTCTGCAATGTCTAAATTATCTTCACTTGGGGACTTCTCTCTTCTCACACATTTATTTGATGCCAAGGACTCTTAAATACAAAGACAAATTAATGCAGCCTAAAACATTAAAACCGACCCCAAATGGTAGTATATATTTTTTATATTTCTATTACATTAAAGCCAAATTAAATAATTTAAATATTATTTGGAAAACATTATCTAAAATGTCAGATGTACAAACCAGAAGAGAAACATTTCGAATTTGTTTGTATAATACCATTTAAAGTTAATTTGCAGGCCCCAGACAACCTTTCAGTTTGAAAACCCTTGATATATGTGATTAATGCATCAGCATATTATGTAATTAATTCAATTCCAATCTGTAATCAAATGACAGCCCTAGTCATTATGCACTAAAAGATCAGATAACTGCAAAACAAAACTGCCGATTGTAATGAAATTGTTGTAGACCGTGGAGTCTGGACTGGGAGTTAATGTGGATGAATTGTCCAGTGTTTGAACCGGGACTCCTCCAGCCTTGCATTACACTAATAGGTGTTGAGTGACCTGTTGCTGAGCTGCACTCTCACTCTGTCACTTCCCTTAAAACTGTCATCAAGTCGTAAATTACTCTAAGGACGAGGAGTGATGTTGACATCTTTGTTTAGCCGACACCAGGCGAGGATTGCTGCTCGGGAAGGACTAAAGACAAAAAAGACAAAGTAAAGAAAAGCAGGGAGAGATATTGGCACATGTTTATTGGTGTTGGATGGAGGTGAACCGAATAACTAAATAGCTAAGCAGTGCGTGCTGCCGATGGGGAGATACGAGAGGTTTGTTAGTATATCTCCTTTGGTGATGCAGGCGTAAGCGTCTCGCTATCCGTCAGTGTAGAACAGGAGACACAGCACTAAACAAACACGCTCAGCCGCCACAGGATTTGAAGTGGGGAGTACAGTGAAGTGCACATTTCCTTTTTTTTCCTCTCTAATAAAACCAGGAATCCCAAGTGGGATAAAGGGGAGAGAAGACAGCAGACCTCAAATCTTTAGAAACCCCACTTCCCCTGACCATCACTGACCGTAGAGAAAAACATTGAGTGTAGCTCAAAGAATCCTTCCTGCCCCACCGCTGAGTTCAAGGCAGTGAGGAAAGTGAACGAGCTTAGCAGTTTTCCAGTCTCGGATACAGGTGAAAAGTTGGCTTTTTCAGGTTTGGAGGAGCTGATGCAGTTTCTTGAAAGGAAAACTGTAAAGGATGGGTGCACAGATGTTTTTAATAACAAAACCAAACCGACTTCGGTGTGACTAAACATTTATTCCTCTGAGATCACAGGCTGACGCCGTCCGCCACAAATCTGAGAGGAAATTGTATCCGTTTCTGAGTGCTTTGCATAATAAATCTGGAAATATTCTTTAAAAGGTATATAATGTCATGCCAGTAATGATGATGAGACCAAAAACACTGCAAAGAACCAGTCTGAGCTAAAAGCCGGGCATAACTTTGAGCGCTCATCTGCTAGCGGTGCACTAAAGCTGGCCAACTATGGTAAAAGCTCTTTGAAGAGGCTTTGGTCAGAAGATGATTTGGTCAACATGTTCTTATTTGAGTGCACTTCACACTTGCATTGCATCTGAATTTCCTTGAAACAACCGCTGGAGTTGGTTTGTCTGTATATGAAATCACTTTTTTCCTTTGGGTCTCACTTAAAATGGCTAGTATGACTCAAGCTGCAGTGATTCAGTGGGCCATTTGAGCGAACGGATTATTCTAAATAAATATTGGCATGGGGAGCGGCTTACACAAAAATGTATCCGAAAATCAATAAATTATGAAACTTAAACATATTTAGTGAGATGGAGGAGAAGGGAAGACAGACGTTACTAAACAGAAGCCAATTTCGTCTTCCCCCTATTGGCATTTCCCCTGCTGCTTCTAGAGTGTTTTTTCCTCTCTCTCTCTCTCTCTAACTAATTCACTGAAAAGACTCCTTGCATGTCATTTCCACTTTTAATTTAACATATGAGGACTCTTGACGTGAGCTAATAGCTTTTCCTCAAGGGCATAATTCAATCTGTGATGTCCACCATCAAAGCCCGGCCACATTACAGTCCCGGCCACAGACGAGGCGCCATCAGGGGGAAGGCGGCCCCCATTTGTTTTCAAACAAATGCGACGGCGTGCTTTAAACGGCAAGAAGGAGCACGGACCTCATTTTAACATATCGAGGGACTTGCCGTGACAAGCTGACCATATGGTCGGTGTACGTCAGGCAGCGGAGCCTGTGTTACAATGCTCACGAAAGGATAGTGCAGAATGCAGACATATCTCTCAACGTCACATTTATTTTCTCACAGCAGCTTTTCCTCGGACATGGCTCAGGCACACAGCCACGGTCCACACACACCGTGGCAGCCATTTGGGAGGCCAGCATCAAACGCTAAAAGAGAAACAGAAATTTTTCCCCTCCATTTCCAACGTTCCAGCTCATTGGGATATCATTGAGGAAGGTGCCTGATTCGGCATGATTTCCCATTTCCTTAGAGAGATGCTGGAAAATATGAGTTCCCCAGGTGTGAGCGCAGCTGTCTATGGTATTTACAAGCTTCCAGGTTTTGAGGTTTGTGATGGTTGTACTTTGTTCTTGGTACTATGGTGTACAGGACATTTCTGTGAGTTTCAAAAATAAAGCAGAAAAAAAACATGTTAAAGTTTCCATAATCTACATAAATGTAGATTCACTGTTCCTGAACAGTCTCATATCGTACCATTCTTTTTTCTTTTTCTTTTTTTTTTTAAATGTTGACAATTCTATTCCTATGAGGAGTTTTTGAGAACGTAGAAAATGAACAGGAAAAATAGCTCTAGAACCAAGGTAGCTGAAAAAGTGGACAGTCACGGATGCACTATATAGCATTATTTTCAACACTCTACAATGTGAGTAAATCACGCTAGACGAATAAAAATGTCTTTAATTAGCCAATGGCTAGTAAATTGTATGATTTCAGTCGCCTGGGATTGAGTTAGAAGCAAAAATAATTTTAGAGAAGATATAATTTCATTGCCCGTTGAGCTTTATGCACCATCGCTTGGCTGTGAGCGCCCTCTATCGCTTTCTCCACACATGCGTAATCACCATTAGAGAAAGATCGGCTTTTATACTTGCCACACAAAAAGAATTGACGCACTAGATCTAAATGCAGAGCTCCACAGGTCTGCCCGACGGCCAAGAGTTGACAGTCCCAATCGGGCCAGTGCTGCATCGTCTTGAAAGTTTATAATTTGCATGTTTTTTTTAGCAAGAAGACGCGAAAGATAAGTCACGTGTGTCTGACAGCATGTCATTAATGAATTGAGTTCTTTCCGTCTTGCAATTGAACACACACAAATTATGTAAAAAGTACCCTAGTAAACATAGTCGGTTATGTCTTAAGTGAATGTAAACATCAGTTGAGAAAGACAACACATGTGTACAATATCAGTACAGTATACTAGATCCGTGCATTATGTCGTAAAGTGACAGCAGCCTAATATTCCTGCTGCTGTCTGTGTTTTTTTAATGTTAATCAAACATCAGACTCACTGCAAAAAAAAAAAAAAAAAAATCACTCACTGCTCTTGATTAAACTTTTGTAACTTTAATAAGGATTAATCTATATTTAATTTATACAATGAAGGAAATGCAGTGCTATTTACAGTTGATTACTTTATTCAATTTCTGTACATAATCTACCTAATCTGTATCTAACTACTGTTAGATCTACCTGAAATCTGAAATTACAGTTTATTTAATTTGCATCTATTGTGTTTATTTGTGCTATTGCTTGTAGTTTGATTATTTATTCGGTAACACTTTACAATAAGGTTCATTAGTTAACATTAGTAGGGGTGTTACCCCAGTATCCTGGCCAAATTTGCCCACTGGCCTCTGTCCATCATGGCCTCCTAATCATCCCCGTCTCCTCTCCACCAATAAGCTGATGTGTGGTGGGCGTTCTGGCGCAATATGGCTGCCGTTGCATCATCCAGGTGGATGCTGCACATTGATGGTGGTTGAGGAGATTCTCCCTTCCATATGTAAAGTGCTTTGAGTACCCAGAAAAGCGCTATATAAATGTAACAAATTATTATTATTATTAGTTAACATGAACTAATAATGAACTGCACTTATACAGCATCTTTGTTAATTTCAACATTTACTAATACATTATTGTTAACATTGCTCATGTTAGTTCACAGTGCATTAACTAAACTATGAACAGCTGTATTTTCATTAACTAACGTTAACAAAGATTAGTAAATACAGTAACAAATGTATTGCTCATGGTTAGTTCATGTTTAATGTTTAACTAATGAACCTTATTGTAAAGTGTTACCATTTATTCTGTTTACTTGTCTTTAATAGTGTTTGAAATGTATATTTTACATTTATATTTATATTTATGTAGATTTTTCCCCCATTTGCATTGTTCTTGCATTCCATGTAAAAAGTCTGGAGAGTAAAATAAATAATTTACTAGCCAATGGCAACTCAAGCTTCTGTGTGTCCATAGAGGGTTGCTCTTGTTCAGTCTACTAATTAATTTAATTTAATTTAATTTATATGTCTTCTGAGCTGTTTATAATGAAATCTTATGTTCTGCCATTTGAGCTGATATTTTCCATCTTTTTTTTTCTGCGTGGGAGTGCTCTGTTTTGGAACACTTGATGATTCCCTTAATACGTCCATGTGATATTAAGCACACTGTTCACTTCTCTAAAAGGAAAAACTAATTAGAATTTATTACAACAACTAAAATCAATCATATGTTTCCGATGAAATGTGGAGCTCCAGTTGTGTCTCACATTAATGTGCCTAGCCCAGTCAAGAGGAAGCTATGGGGAATATTAAGATTTATCATGTTAATGATAAGGCTTTGAAACACATACGTCCTCAGAGATCACAGTAGAGCAGTGCAGGAAAAAGATCTAATTAAAACTCATGTGAAGATACCACAACAAAAGCTGAAACCTAAGCCAGAGGAAGGACAGCAGCACATGCGATTAATTTTTTTTTTTTTTTTTTTTTGGTGGTGGGGTGGTCAGGGAAGACCATTTTGTATATATATGGAGCACTAGTTTAATCCATACCTGCAAATACTTTTATTTTTTCAGCAAAATGATGCATTGCTTTCATAACAATCGCCCCCTTTTGATAGTAAAGTAACTTTCTGAGTTTGCATCTAATAAAAATCTTCGTGTTTTTCTCCATATACACTCAAGCCAATGATTATACATTGTCCAAATAAAACTGTCACATCAAATTAAAGGATGAAGAAGATGAATGACTGCAACTGCATAGCACACATTTGACTCAACCATCCGCGAGAGCTGTGTGCAGCGCACCAATACTTTTTTCACCCTTATTCCAAATGTCACCAGCCAATAAAATCATAATGACAGCAATATGAATGTGAACACAAAGGCATTTTTGAATAAACAACCTCTGTCTTCTGTTTGGAAAAAACGAAGCAGAAAAGGAAGGATCACTTTGAAGAGAAGGTTCGTTTAAACCGCAGGACGGGCTGACAAACAGAGCTCTGATATTGTCTAATGTAGCAAAACACAATATTTTGAGATGAACTCCAGAACAAAAACTCTTTTCTCTTTCCCATGAATTCAATGACACCGACTAACTTGACATAAATGCCAAGCTGAAGTCTTAGATGATATACTTATGACCAACAAAATACATTAATTCACTAACATTCCTCTCACAGTGGCCTTTCCGAAGAATTTAGCTATTCAACAGGCAACATTTTCAATTAAAACAAATTAGTTTAGCAATTAAAAAACAATACACAAAGCCAAACAGCAAATCCACATACAAAAATGAAACAAAAAAAAGTACAATAAAAAAACACATCTCTCGATTCTTCCCACAGCGTGCTAGAATAAACTAAAGAAACGAAAAACAGGAAAAAAATTCTTGGAAACAAATGAAAGATGGAATGAACGCAGTCATTTGCTGAAGCGCGGACAAAGCATGCTGGGAGTGAATTGGAAAAACTCACCATGGAGTTTTAATGGAAAAACATCCAGCCCCAAAGAGGTAGGGTCTTCATGAAGGGACAGATACACAGAGATAGATGGGAAAAGCATTATTATTGATTTGACTGGGCAAACAGTTTACCGTTTTATGATACCATAAAATAGTGGATTTTAACATTTTTAACATTTTTAACATTTTTTAACTTCATTGGTGGTATTTAGGATGGACATGGGAGACATGAGGTCAGTTTCTTCCAGTCTGACAGTTCAACAGAAGTTCAATAGTGGTTTAATTGAAGTAAGATGCTGTGAGAGATGTTTTATGCTGAAGGGTTAGTAGAAAGGAGAAGTGGATCCCTGATCTACAGCCAGAGCAATGGATGACCGTAAACATTTTACAGCCAATAGTGTTTCCCAAAAGCAATAAAAAGGACATGAAATCCAACTCTGGCAGAAGTCATCGCACACTCTGCGGCCCTTTGGATGAGTTTACTATTCAGTAGGGGTGAATCACTGTCTGCGAAACAAAACCTCACAGTTTTACATAGACACTGAATCTTTCTCATTGGCAAACTTCTATCATGAAGAATTTTCCAGATCAAACAAATCATGGCGAGAGAGATGAGTGATGGTCAGGCTAAAGTTTAGCTTATAATTGCCATTGTGTTTGACATTCCGAATAATGAATGAATCATATTCGCACACAGGGCTTAAGATACACAAACATCACAGGCCGAGCAAAACAATCAAATCGGCAGGTTGCTTAGTTGCAACTCAAGTGGCGCAGTACAACCCTCGAGTGAGACACTTCAGCTGAATGGACTCAGCAAATTTCCAGCTGTGAAAATGGATGGACACCAATGCTAAATGAATGTGTTTCCAAGGAGATGGAAACATGTTAAACCTGGGTTTGTTTAGAAGCATTGATGATCGGTTTGGCGATTGTGAGATATAAAATGCCTATAAAAGATTACGGGACACATCTGCATTGAAATAAGTAGGACAACACCATACTATCTATCTATCACATGACACGCTGATGCACTTCTAATAAGATCAGACCTGACTGCAAACCATAACAATGACATAAAAACAAGTGAAAAAGCAGATTTCATCCAAATCCGTAGAGAGCTATGAGGGTCTTAATTCATGAGAAATGTTTACAAGGAAAGATGTCTGTTAACAGGAAGCAAGAAGTCACATAATGACAGCCAGTGAGCGTCGAGGGCAACAACCCCACTTCAGCAGAATAATCTTTCACACGTTTATCTCTCTGCTCTCTGTGAGCCTAATGCTGCACTTCCAAAGGCATTAAAATGAGGTGATTTGCGCAAAAGCTTTACGCTGTGACATGTCACATGGCTGGATATTCGAACGGTCATTACGGCACTATGAGACAATGCCCCAAAAGCAGCTCAATTCACGTATTACACTAAGCCTACTACATCTGTAAGGTTAGACCCAGCCATCCAGCAACACACACATTCACACTCTGCTGTATGAGAGAAGAGCACCATCAGTTAATTGTGGAGATTTTGTCACTAATATAAAAAAAGAATACATATTATTTTCCCTCTGAAGTGATATATAATATATTTAATTTTCATTTATATATATATATATTTTAAGGAAAAAGAAAAAAGGAGAGAGTACACCCCCTTTGAAAAGTAACATTTTAAACAATATCTCAATGAACACAAAATTAATTTCCAAAATGTTGACAGGACTAAGTTTTCTATAAATCTGTTTAACTTATAACATGAAAGTAAGGTTAATAATATAACTTAGATTACACATTTTTCAGTTTTACTCAAATTAGGGTGATGCAAAAATGAGTACACCCCACAACAAAAACTACTACATCTAGTACTTTGTATGGCCTCCATGATTTTTAATGACAGCACCAAGTCTTCTAGGCATGGAATGAACAAGTTTATAAAAGGGCTTTTAACACCCTTTTATAGTCAACTGTCTGCTGGACACCTGTGTAATGAATAATTAGACTCACCTGTGGTTGAATTCTTGTTAAATTAGACATTTGTAGTCTAAAATTTAGCTTTGCTCCAGAGACTTTCAGTGGGGTGTACTCATTTTTGCATCACCCTAATTTGAGTAAAGCTGGAAATTTTGTTATATTATTAACCTTACTTTCATGTTATAAGTTAAACAAATGTTATATAAAACTTAGTCTTGTCAACATTTTGGAAATTGTTTTTGTGTCATTGAGATACTGTTTAAAATGTTTCTTTTCAAAGGGGGTGTACTCATTTACGCTGAGCTCTGTGTGTATATATATATATATATATATATATATATATATATATGAGACAATAATCAACATTACAAAATAAGACCATTAATTTCAAATTTCAAATATTTTGCCTATACAATTTTTACATGTGAAAGGTATCTGAAAAGGAAAAAGTCAATGAGACTTTTATGAGATTGGGTTTTTTATAAATACTATGTCAGTATAAACCTACAAATATATTATGGTATTGGTTGCTTGTTGAGCATAACATAAATGGTTAAACTGTGTAAATATCAAATAGAACTGAAACAGGAATTTGCATGGGACTAAAACATCCTCAAGCCCACGCTGTAATACTATTTGCTGTTATAGTCAGTGTTTAAAAAACAGGAATAAGACACCAAAGCAGTGACAAGTCGGTCATGACCGAAACACCACCAGCATCGGTGGGATTGACGTCTTTTTAGCACCTTCTCTACAGTCTTACTATACAAATATGCGGGTAAACATGGTCTAAAAATGGTACTGAGCTGGCTGATGAAGGAGGAGGAGGAAGTAAAGAACAAAAGGAGGTTACTCAGTAGAAAGGTTACTCATCACTTAACAGACACATGAAAAGGGGGCGATGAAGTCATCAGTGTTGATATCAGACCTCACTGCGCTGGCTGATTTGACAGCTGAAATCAGGAGAACAGCTGAAGTGGTTCACAGAAAAAGAAGGTCACACAGTGACACAGCTCCTGGAATGGCAAAGTACATTAACACAGTGCAAGACTCACACTGCCATCTCATCCAGACACTTCTCGCGCTTACAAAATGAGTGTTTTTTTAGCGAGTAAAGTATTAGTTGAAAGTTAATACTGAACTACGCTGGAATAAAAGATCTAAAAGTCAGTAGTTAGAACTGTGGCCTACATGTTCCAGACATGGTGCTTATGTGAAAGTCATGAGGTTTGAATCAGAATCAGTCATGTCCCAGCACCATTTGTTCTTTCTTGTGTACAGGCTGAAAAATCAAACTTGATTAGCAGCATAGACATTAAAAATCATCATCAAGGCAAAAAAGCATTAAGGCACTGAAGTTTTATATTAAAGTATTTAACATAAAAAAAAAAGGTCTGAAACGCTCAAAGCAAGCATGTCGCAAGTACACAAGAATGAGATTTTGCAGTCTGAACAAAGAACTCAGTTCTTTTAAGTGAATCAAAAACAGTGTTGTTATTGTTAACAAACTAGTAAAAATCATTTTCGTTCACTGAAATAAATCTGAAAATAAAACAGGGTATTTGCAGGGTTTTTAAGACCTGCACAGATGAAATGAAAGCGGTATGAGCAGGGTAGAGCATTGTCTATAATATGGTAACATACGAAATGACTCTATAAACTACAATTTAAACAAGTAACGTTTCATAAAATGATAAACCTCACATTTTTTTTAGCCTTTACACCATTTTTTAAGAAAAAGGATTAGTCAAAATTATAAATGATTATATTTATATTCTGATGACTATATTTGATTATGTGCACATTTGCTTATTTTCGATCCATGGGTTAACAATTTGTGTATGCTGCGTGAAAATATGGGTAGATTTTTGCAGTTGTGAAAAATAGCAGACGCGATGAATAAAAAGTATATTCACTCTCTGCCAGTAGGTGGCGCTTATGGCTAAGCACTGTATACAACTGTATGTATATATCATAGACTGTAAAAGGTATATATGCGTTACGCCTGTATACAATGCATCTGTGCTTATTAGAAGGGCGATTTTCTCTGAAAGGTGACGAGTTTGCAGGTGATATAAACACCATAAGGTAAACAATGTCATAATTCATCAACAGTAGATCTTAAGCAATCACCAATAGCTTGGCGTAAACCTGTGGTATTCATTGATTGCGAACTGCTCTGACAGCATGAACCAGTAGAACAGCGGCATGTATTTACTATGTAACTTGTAGCGCTCACATTTATTTAAACCATTACCTTTTGAAGTTTAAAAATCAAACACATTAAGCAATGTCGCTATACCTGTTTTTCTATCCCCCCAATCTTGAAATGATAATTAAGACTTTTTTTATATCATATAAGATAAGATATTTAAGACTTAAGACTTTAAGGCCTTAAATTCGCTAAAACTGAATTTAAGACTTTTTAAGGGCCTGTGGGGACAATGTAAAATAAATATTAGAGGGAAAAACGAAAGATTTAAAATTAGAAATGTTGCCTTGCCAAATAATTTAAAAGTATTATACGACTAAAACTGAAATCAAATAAATATAATAAAATAAATGTTTATATATATATATATATATATATATATATATATATATATATATTAGGCCTGTCACAATAACTACTTTTTGTTGTGCGATATATTGCCCCAGAAATAATTGCGATATGCGATATTATTGTCATTTTAAGACCATTTTATGCCACTGAATATATAATCATAATATAACAGCATAATAATGCAAGTAGGCCTACACACTTTCAAATGACAATGAACGCGTCCTGTGTGAAACTAGCTGTGAGCGTGCACCATTTCGCGCTGTCATATTTATATTTGCACCAGTGGATTGCGGAAACTGAGTGCATTTGCACTTATTCTTCCAAACTGTCTGTAGTTGTCAGGAAAACACTATAACGACTCGAATGGTGCCACCTGTCAATGTCAGCTCTGTGTATGAAGGAGCTGCCTGAACCCCGCTTTCACCTCGGAAAGCACACGAGATTGACAGAGGCAGCACGATCGGCAAAATGTCGGTGACATAATGGGCAATATATCGCGTCACCAAAAATTATCGAGGTCATGTCCATATATCGTGTTGTGCCTAATATATATATATATATATATATATAACAGAACCAGTCCAAACCCTTGTATATACCCTGTATAATTTACAGCATTAACAGAGAGAGAATTTCTTACATATGTGAGAAAAATGGACATTTTACCTGAAATGTACTCAAATGAATTGGAATCGAAACTGTTTTGGAAAGTTCCTAACACCACTTCCTCTAAAAGGCCCTGAAATCAACGCTGATTAATCACCCAATATCGCTCACTTGAAGATAAAGGATTAGTTCACTTCAGAATTCAAATTTCCTGATAATTTACTCACCCCCATGTCATCCAAGATGTTTATGTCTTTCTTTCTTCAGTGGAAAAGAAATTAAGGCTTTTGAGGAAAACATTCCAGGATTTTTCTCCATATAGTGGACTTCACCGGGGTACAACGGGTTGAAGGTCCAAACTGCAGTTTCAATGCACCTTCAAAGGGCTCTACACGATCCCAGCTGAGGAATAATGGTCTTGTCTAGTGAAACGATCTGTCATTTTCTAAAAAAAAAAAAAAAAAAAAAAAAAAAAAAAAATCGCCCTACCGCGGTACTTCCGCCTATATCATGCGTGACCTTTCCAACGTGATTACAAAATGCGTGGCGCATCGCAGGGCTAGTGCAAGACGACCATTTGTGGTTAAAAAGTATATACATTTTTATTTTATTTTAGAAAATGACTGATCGTTTCGCTAGATAAGACCCTTATTCCTTGTCTGGGATCATGAAGCTGCATTGAAACTTCAATTTGGACCTTTAACCCATTGTACCCCGGTGAAGTCCACTATATGAAGAAAAATCCTGGAATGTTTTCCTTAATTTCCTTCCGACTGAAGAAAGAAAGACATAAACATCTTGGATGACATGGGGGTAAGTAAATTATCAAGAAATTTTAATTCTGAAGTGAACTAATCCTTTAAGACATTTGCGGCAAGGATTGTTTCAACCCGCTTTCCTCCCACACCAGCCTGCTTGATTCAGCCACAACACTAAATGTCCAGTTGCATTATTACAGAGACCGTGTCTGTAAGGAGGACAATCTCCCATGTGGTGGCCAAGTCATTTGCTATTCACCAGCCACAGCTCTGAGTGCTACACATCTGAGTGTAGGGTTTTTTGGGCATGTTGATGGGCAAGGAGAATATGAGCAGAGACAGGTGAGTACAGCTGACTGACTGACATATACGTAGACGCACAACACGGTTCAGCACAACATAGGACGTCTCTTGTCTGCCGCCACATATGCTAGCCTCAGCTAAGGAGAGAAAGACAAAGGATGAAAAGGGACTGGGCACCACTCTGACATCTACCCTGTCACAATGTACAGCCTCGGACTCAGCATGTCTGTAGAAAAGGCAGTTTAAATGGGGACTAAGAGCATATAAGGTCCCCAAAGCAAGAAACTAAACCATACGCAAAGCTGAATTATTCAAACTTCAAACTAATGCACTCTTGACGACTCTTCAATTCAAAACTAGATGAGTGAGAGCGCTTAAAACAACCTCAGCGCAAAGTGTTCTGCATGACAATGAGCTTCAGGGCCTTGTATAAATCTGCCTATTTAAAGTTGACCCAATGTGCCACTGTTTCGTTAGCGAATTTCCCATTCAAACTTTGCATTTAAATAAAAATAAACAATTGGAATAAGCCATAATTATGTTTAGTCAGTATGTAAATGCACACTGCAGTCATTGATATGGCAACCAGTCTTTACCGGCGTGTTCATGTTACATGGAGAGCAACCGCATGCTACGTCCAGTGATTGTAATACATCTGGCTTAGGAACTAACGATCTACTACAGCAAAGATCCATATGTGGGAGAATGCAGGTTTGCATGTTTGTGTAAATTCAGGCAATCCTCTGGCAAATGACGGTTTGATGACACTTAAGAGTACATGCAAACTCATGCTATGTTTCAAATCCCCAACACAGTTCTTACAAGTGAGAAATGCTATCGCCAGCAATGGCTGTAGCATCAATGATCTTTACATATCCAGTGACTTACAATTATATTCTGTTAACGTGCTTGAGAATTGACAATGTAGCCTGGTCTGCAACATAAGCTAACTGTGTAAAGTTGCCATTTATAACCCATAACATAACAGATGACACAAATAGGTTTTAAAATATTCCCTGGCTGTATTAAGTACCTTGTGCCTTAAAGGGTTAGTTCACCCAAAAATGAAAATTCTGTCATTAATCAGTGATTTGGATTGGTGTCAAACTGCCAGACTGCTGAAATCACGTGACTTTGGCGCTCCGAACCACTGATTCGAAACAAAAGATTCGAAGCAGTGTTTTGAAATCGCCCATCAGTAGATATTGTTGAAAAGTCGTTATTTTGTTTTTTTGGCGCACAAAAAGTATTCTCATCAATTTATAATATTAAGATTGAACCACTGTAGTCACATGAACTGTTTTAAATATGTTTTTAGTACCTTTTTGGTCATCTGAAAGTGTAAATTAACTTGCTGGCAACAGAGGCCTCACTGAGCCATCGGATTTCATCAAAAATATGTTAATTTGTGTTCCGAAGATGAACGAAGGTCTTACGGGTGTGGAACGACATGAGGGTGAGTACTTCATTTTTGGGTGAACTAACCCTTTAATATGGCAACATAATTTCTTTTAAGAGCTCTTCTTGATTGAAAGTCACAACACACCAAATGGCAAAGATAATAGGTGATTGTAACCAAAAGCAAGTAGCAGATTATCTACCCAGTCAGAATACAGCCTTTCCAGTTCCTGACCTCAAGTATCAATTATAATTCTAAAATTAACAATAATAAATCATGGTTAGTTAAGTAATATAAGATTAAAATATCTATACCCAACACCTTTAAGTGCTAAATAGTGTGCAGAAACCCACCCAGTGCGCTTGGTGATGGTGCCCAAGGTCATCGGTTGCTTGATCTGAGCCAATGGTAGCACGACCGTCAAACTGGGTAATGGAGACAGGCGTGGGTTACCCATGTTGTTGTTGGTGAAGTTGTTATAGGATTCTTGACTGGTGAGTTTGGCTGTGAAAGAAAAGGAAAAAAGAAATGTGAGTTTGTATTTAAATTATAATTCTATAATACTATAGTTCAAATACATAATACACTAAGGCCTGGTTTCACAGACAGGGCTTAGCCTAAGCCAGGATTAAGCCTTATTTCAATTAGGATATTTAAGTAGCTTTTATAAACATTCACTAGAAAAAAACATTACTGGTGTGCATCTTGAGATAAAACAATGACATACTTTAAGATCTGTCAGTACATGTTGCTTTCAGTTAAAACAGCTCATACATGCATTTTAGTCTAGGACTAGCTTAAGCCTTGTCTGTGAAACCGGGGGTAAGATTTATTAAAAAAAAAAAAAAAAAAAAAAAAAAAAAAATAGTTTTATTCAGCAAGGATGCATTAAATTGATCAAAAGATACAGTAAAAACATTTATATTCCTACACAAGAGTTCTATTTCAAATAAAAGCTGTTCTCAGACTCCTGGGGAAAGAAATACACATAAAAATAGTATATAATAATATTAGCAGTACAGTTTTCAACACTGATAATAATAATAATAATAAAAAAAAAAAAATCTTTCTTGAGCACCAAACCAGCATACAAGAATGATTTCTGAAGGATCAGGTGACACTAAAGACTAGAGTAATGGAGAATAATGAGAATAATGAATAATGGCTGCTGAACATTCAGCTTTGTCAAATATAAAATATATTAGAAGTTATTTAAACTGTAATAATATTTCACAATATTACCTTTCTAACTGTATTTTTGATCAAATAAATGCGACCTTGGTGATCATAAGTGACTTCTTTAAAAAAACATTAAATTTTAAGTTCACCCAAAAATGAAAATTCTGTCATCATTTACTCACCCTCAAGTTGTTCCAAACCTGTATGAATGTCTTCATTGTGCTGAACACAAAAGAAGATAGAATTTTAGAAATGATGACAAAATTTTAATTTTTGGGTGAACTACTCTTATGTATAAGAAGAGTTTATAAAAAAAAAAAAAAAAATGCTGAATGTTCAAAACAGCATTCCAGTTGTGCTAAAATACACAATTAATTCATAATAGAGCATGTTCTCTCAGGGAAACAAACATAACAGATAAAAGGTTTCTACAGCTCTCCCCTTAATTATCCACAGTTTTCATTTGTTTTTGTGTTGCTTTTCAATCCAAATGATACAGGCATCAATTTGATCCACGCTTCCACACCACAAAAACAAACCTATTTAGTGCACATGTACGCTGCACAAATATTCCGCACAAATTTGCTTCTTTTCGTTTTTTATATTTTCCCTTTCAACACATAATATTTTGGACCAGCCCAATAATCTCAGCGAAGATTTTCCTTGCTTTCATTGTAATATCTCCAGGAAGAGGGTATTCAGGGGCTCAGAGAAATACCTGAGACACAAAACAATGATTATCTGAGGGCAAAAGCGCTGAGAGCGGCCGTGCCACAGTGTTGGAGGGGTTTTAGATCATTAGCCAGCCTCTCTGTCTCTCTAATACCCAGAAATGTTGTCTTTGTGCTTAACCAAAGAGAGACCATTTAGGCCTCATGGCCCTCGATAAAGGTCTGCTTTGGCTGGAGACATTACACAAACCCCTGCGCCATTCCACACAGGGCCCGGATCTCAAGGGCCCTTCACATTTCAAAACCACTACACCCCAAGCGCAGCCACCTTTTGTGCGCAAGAGCAGCAGAAAAGAAAAGGAATTTGAACAGGAAGCAGCCTGAAAACCCATAATGGTGCTTCTGATGGACAAAGACGAGGAGTAGAGGAAGAAAAATCTTAATGAATTTAGCATCTTTCCATGAAGGACACACTCAGTCTCTGCAAACTTTTTAACCCCCACTAAATCAAAACCCAACTCGCCCGTGGACAAGCACGCAAACAGCGTCACGGCGGCAAAGCTTAAGCCCTCAAAAAAGCAGACGCCTCGCACGAGATGATGTGAAACTCAGCCACCGAATGACGTAAACCCGAGTGTGGCAGGTTTGGCCGGAACCCTCAAGAATGGCACGTCCGAGAGAGGCAAGGCGCCTGGCTAGTCAAAACGATACTGCTTATGGAGTTGTCATTTGATTAATGACTCATGTGTGATGGCCTGCGCAGTGATACATGACAAGCCAATGGAAAGGAGATCCATCAATGCAAATCCACAGCCATCGCAGGCCTAATTCCAAGAGGCCGGCCGGGTCACCCTCTGTCACCTGACCCTTCTGTTCAAGCTCACTCCGCTCCATTTGCATTTTCTTCTAATGGCACAGACCTGGCCGCCCTGTCACTGATATCTTGTTTTTCTCCCCCAAGCTGTTCTATTTGCATCTAATAAAGCAATGAACACAAGCGATCCATCTAAACTGGCGCTTTCCATTCGTTATTTGGTTGATCTGCACACAAAAAGCTAAAAACAACAACAACATTCCTACGCAAACATCATCCCATTTTAATCGCATCAACACCGGAGTGAATTAAAAAAAACACAACCTCGATGGGCGGACAATCCTGGGGACAAAATATCGCACGCCGTTCCAAAGTGTCAGCCATTGAGAAATCGCTGGGCTTTAGAAGCATCTGCGGAAGATCTGAATTCCTAGAAAAAAGTCATACTCTCTCGGTTTGGGAATACTTTGATATATTCTGTTTCACCCATTCATGTCTTTCGCGCTCGTCCAGGTTTCCCAGACATGCTCCTGTAAGAGCGTAGTTCACAGAAGGTAGGGATTAGGACGGGAGGGGAGGAGGGGAAAAAAAGAGGGATGAGTGGAGAGGAAAAGGAACAATGGCGGTACCGCCGCACTCAGGGGGACGGCGCTGTCATGTCAAGTCTGCCTGTGCCAATTCCCAGAGCTATCATTATTAAAATACACACTTTCAAAGGAGGAGTACTACAAGTGGAAGAGGGAGGGGAAAAAAAAAAAAAAAGTAAGTAAAAGGAGAGGCCAGAAAGTGCCGGATAAAAGCAATCCCGGTGGACAAAGTGAAAACAAATTAAAAGAACCATTATAAAACACAGATGCTGCAAAGAAAATAAACTTCACAAGATTTACTGTTTTCAGAAGAAATCAGACATTGGTGGAAAAGCCATTTCTGGTTGCCTCTGCTTTTACAGTATCTGCTCGCTTCTATTTTCAGGCTTGCAGTGGGGTCAAGCCAGCCTATGTGAAAATGGCCAACTGCCAGTCTTTTCCCCAACCGCCAGTGAATGAGAGTGCTTTTAAAGTGACAGCGGAGCTTTTTTATTCCCTGCAAAGTTTTTGGGTTGTACGGCATCCGCTTTAATGAGCAGAAACATTATATGAAACTTCCTGACTATTACCAGACATTGCGCCGTACAAGTATTTTCACCGTAAGACTTCAAACTGCATTATAAAATGAACGCTTTCCGTTCCCCCTCATTCCATGTGCTGATTTCACTGCTGAATTCACCGTATGATTACCAGCCATTACATCATGACAAAAATTATTCACTGCTGTATAATAGCAATATACGCATTTATCAAAGAAAAAGCGAAAGCATTCAAGTGCGTAATTTATAAAACAAACTACATCCGAACGAGGCTGTCTGAAATCAGATCCAATAGTTTACAACATGTCAGCATTTACAGCTCATCAGAGGAGCACCTTGGTGACAGTGGGAATCTACACTCTTCTGTGGCTCAGATAACAGCCTTACTGAAACCATATGTGAGCGAGTTTGTTTGCAAGGCAATGTGTGTGTGCGTGAGGATGTTTCACCTCAGACGAGCAGACTTTGCAAACGGTGCATGAGAAGATGAACAGGAAGGCATCCGCAGACTCAATCAATGCACCTCGGCATGTGGCTCTGATCAGGAGCACGTAATCTGATCATGTCAATTTACTTATGGGTAAGTGGGAACCGTATTCTCTCCTCCCAGTCATGAACGCTGCAGTGTCATTTCAAACATGTCTAAATGAAACCCTATGCTGGTCTGTCAGAGAGAGGAAAAAAAGAATAGTTTCAGTGAATAAGTTCAATTCAAAGCGGCAGGATGTCAATCAACTCGCTGCCTGATAGGGCCGTAACAGCTATAGACAGTGAGGGGTCACATTATTTCCAGTATTCAGATTGGTGGTTGACGAATATGGTTACAATTCTAAAATTATTACATTTTGTGCTGCTCAATCTTGAAAATGTGGATACATCCGTGATAAGAATTTGTAATCAGTCATAAGAATAACTGTGAAATTCAAAATATCAAAAAAAGCAAAGAAATCTTACAGGTTGGCTATATAAAGCCTGTAAATAATGAAGGTAACCCTGTTCCTGTGTGCATAAGAGGTAACCCAAATACTACACAGAGAAACTGATTTATAATTAATGATCATTTTAATATTAATAAAAACTACACTACATTCATACATTGTGTATTGTGAATTTTTGGGTATAATGTCACAGTTTACTTTATTTTGCTATCCTCACTTACATAAATGAACTATAGTGTCCTGCACCCACTAGTAAAAATATATCAAAAATATCAAAAACGTCTTAATAATTTTTGGTTTGACTGTGTGTATGTGTGTGTGTGTGTGTGTGTGTGTATATTATAAACATTTTAAAAATTAAATATAATTACTATTCAAGCTATTTAATTCAAAATAAAAAAGAGCAGCACAGTCCCACGCTGCAACAGCTGAAAAGGAAATATAGCAGAATTTCCTGTTTCTTGCGCCTGTGCCATAAATGTGTTAAACAGCACTGACAAATGATGTTTCCTTTAATAAATATTTTTAAAATTTGTTCTAGCCTAGAAATGTCAATAATCAAAATTTCTTAGAACTCAAAAGCTCTATTACATTTCCAAGCGAACACAAAAACGGTATCTTACCCTGCCTAGACCAAGCACTATGTTTAAACTCATTAATGTAATTAAAATATCTTGTATCAAACCACAATATCAACCCTGCAGAATTGCTAAAGTTCATAATTACATCCAAAATTACAAACTAAAGGTGGTTTTGACTGGTAGAACCCTGAAAAGAGTCTGAATGAAATATAAAAGTATCGACAATAAGAAATTAAAAACCAGACATTTCATCATTATTGGTCTTGATTTGACAATATGGCAAAAACACGCATATCCAACAGCTGTTTTAGCCACAAAACAGGCAATCTAATCCATGTATTTGCTTATCATAAAATTATATTGTGCAAACACAAACATATCAGTGTTTTCATTTCCTCAGTGCAATTTGTGGTTTCGGTCTAAGTTACACATAAAAAAAAAAAATATTTAGTCCATGTAAAAGTATTCAACCACCAAAGCTTTTAAATAACATCTTACATCTTAAAGGCACAATACAATACTATATAAATAATATATATATATATATATATATATATATATATATATATATATAAAAACACACACACACACACACAATGCGTGTATATTTTGATTACACATTATTGATTAAAAAAAATATTTCACTATATATATATATATTTCACTATATATATATATATATATATATATATATATATATATATATATATACACACAGTCAAACCAAAATGTATTCAGACATCTTGAACATTTCATTCATTAATACAGTTTATTCACTAGTTTAAAAAAATGGTAATAAAATATGACAAGATCTCAGAGTTGAACTGTGTCAGAAAAAATTAATCTTAATTATGTCAGATAACACTTAAGCAAAACATAGTCAGGTCAAAGTGTCTGAACAATTTTACTGGTAGTCCACTGTATGAAGAATTTTTAGGTATAATATGTCACAGTTTACTTTATTTTGCTATCCACACTTACATAAATCATAAATGAACTATAGTGTCCTGCACCCACTAGTAAAATATATCAAAAATATCTGAATAATTTTTGGTTTGACTGTATGTAAATATATATATATATATATATATATATATATATACACACTAATTCTGAACTAATATTTCAAAGAATCATATCAGACTTGCTGACAGAAAGAGGAGGAATGCTGCACTGCATCATGGTACAGAGAAACTTTCACTGTGGGACAGTGCAGGGTCTCAGGTCATGAGAAGTGTCAAAATCACATTTCCTCACAGTGGGAAAGGGCAGCATATCATCATGGCTCACTATGCCTGATAAAGACACACCAGCCCACAAGAAAAGTTTTCGCATGAGAGCGAGACCTACAAAAAAAAACATACCAGGCCACCCAGGCCAAACAACAGCACAGTCTCAATGAGATGTTTACAATCGTCGTGCCAGGGGAAAGACAATGCTACTAAAAGAAACTGTAAAAAAAAAAATTAGGAAAAGGTTTTCTTAAAAAATTATGTTTAACATCAACATCAAGCATTACAATTGTCCAGTGAAATGGAAAAAATATTATCATCATTGTTGTAATCAATAGAAATGATAATTAGGCAAAACTACTTATCAAATAAGACCAAACAATAAATATCTATGACAATAAAACAGTAAAACTGTTTAAAACTGCATAACATTTTCTGATAAAAAAAAAAGTAAAAAAGTACCCCCCCGCCCCCCACCAAAAAAAAAACAACAGTAAAGATACATAGAATATTTCAAAATATATTTTACAAAAATAATATATATATATATATTATTTTAAACCAATGAAAGCATGATAGACTGACAAATGTGAAATTAAAATATTTTATTTTCACAAAAAAAAAAAAAAAAAAAAAAAAAAAACAATTATTGTGAAAAATCTTTTAAAAGACAAACAATACAAATCTATAGCAAATCATTTATCTTTAAGGCAGAATTTGGAAAGGAAGCATTGCTGTTTGCTTTTAAGAGGAGGCCATTCATAAAATTCAGGACAAATTACAGAGTAACTCCAGCCCTTTTGCTGGATTAGATTCATATCAAGACAAAACGTAGTGGCATGATTCAGGCCTAAGTATTTTTCCTCTCTCTGCCAATGGAGTGAAATAAGGTCCTTCATTTGAAACTGGCCTGTTAACAAAAAGCTGAGAGCACAGCACCACAGAGAGGCCTGCACTGGTACTGCACCCAGCAATAGGACAAGACTTTGTAACCAGAGTAATAAATCTTTAGGATAGAGAGTCTAAATGAGACTGTACATGATGCAGAGTTGTGGTATGTTAAAACAAGAGTGGTGCTTTGATGCTTAGGCTGATTGCATGACTGTTGTTTTGTGAGCGGAGGAGCTGAGCTTTATCTTTAAGAGTCAGAGAGCCACAGTGAAGCTGTGATGGAATTTAAGAGTGTGTGTGTGTGTGTGTGTGTGTGTGTGTGTGTGTCACAAACAAGGGAGGCGGCAGTTTGTGATTACAGAGAGTGTTTGCTGGCCCTGCCCGTACAGATCGGATCAGCTCATCTGGCTGCATGTCCGACAGATACACACACACACACACACGCACACACACACACAGAGAGAGAGAGAGAATAAACAGTAGAGATCTGATGATTGTAAATGATTCAGCACAGGACTCAGTGAGTGTGACACACACTTTACCGACACGAAAGCAAGACTTCTACTCGGGTCTAAAGGCACTACGGCCCTAACAACAAACATTAAATAGATGATGAAAGACTGTTTAGTCCCATATTTGGTTTGGATATTATACACATGTATACTGCTCTGAGACCACCAAAAGAAAACTATATTTCACTACAAATTATATTATTACATTTGAGTGAAAAGTTAAATAATTTAATACATATTATTAACTGCAAAATATACTACTGTTCAGGTTCAAAAATACAGTAATATTGTGAAATAGTATTACAATTTCAAATAACTGTTTTCTATTTTACTATATTTTATTTTTAAAACATATTGCTTAACATTTTTGTGGAAACAGTGACTTTTTATGATTCTTTCTGAATAGAAAGTTTGAAATAGAAAACTTTTGTAACAATTCAAACATCTTTACTGTCACTTTTGATCAATTTAAAGCGTCCTTGTTGAATAAAAGTATTCATTTCTTAAAATAAATAAATAAATAAATAAATCTTGCTGACCCCATACTTTGGAACGGTAGTGTATATATTATAAAACACAAGTGAAAAGAAAAATTAACATTCATTTTTAAGAGTTTACCTGAATTTCATGCAGATTTGATCTGTCAACTTTACAACCAGTGTCTCTTTTTAAAACATTTTGCTCTAAACAACACTGTGTCATCAGTTTGGCAAAAGCATCCATGTCTGCCTGTTTTTGCTATAAGAAGAGGATTGGTGTAAACAGGCCTAGTTACTGATAAAACAAGCCTGAAACCCAAACAGGCCGTATGCTGACTTTAAATGGCTCAAAGGAAGTGTCCCGTTATCCCTAACTCAATAACAGCGAATTAACAGCTTCCTGTTGCACCTTGTTTTTCCTTTCAAAATAGTCAATGAACATAGACGAAGGAGGAGACCACCAAGTTTTGTAAAACTGACACTAAATTTCCTGTAATCGCAAAGCTAATGGTGACCTCAGTCCAGACGGCTCTTTCAATCCCATTCCTTACAACCTTGTGCATGGCCGGCACAGAGCTTAACCGCTGCAAAGCATGGCTACCAAAGCACATGTGATTGTCCCCTAAACAGTCCAACAACAGTTATACTTTAAAAAGCATTTTCTTTTGGCATTTGTTCATGTATAGGTAGTTTAGAGACAGACGGACAAAACAACTTAGCAAAAAGCACCACCTAAACAAATGAATTAACTCTCTGTTAGCACTAAACAAAGAAGGACTTGTTGAATTATCTGACAATGCCATGAACCTAAGGCGAGAGGGATGTGGCTCCTAAAATAGACTGAAAAAACTCCACAATTAAACTGGAAGAGAAGAAAGCCCGATTGTGGTTTCTATTTTTACAGAGTGCCAGCTCTGAAGGATGTGTACTTCTCTAGTTCCTTCCCTAAATCAATGAGTTGTCACAGGAGACAATTGCAAGTCTACTGTTGTGGCTACCGCGTCTCAGCTTTTCTTATCAATCATTTATTTCTGCTGCCTCCGTTCACGCTCATGGACCCAAAAATGAACAAAACCGACGGAAAAGCAAACAGAAAGTGACGCTGATAGCCTTTTCTCTTTTTGTGTCTGATAACTAATCATAACGGAAAAGGATTTAAAAGTGCGACAACCACAAAAACAATTTCAGTGATTTTTCAATGACGGAAAACGCAGTTTCCTAAAGAGAAAAAAAAAACTTTTATTTGTAGAAATCCTGTTGTCACTTTACTGTTTAGCAACTGAACAAGTGCACTACCATTCAAAAGCTTAGGGCCGGTAAAATCTTATTTTTGAATAAAAATTAATACTTTTAATCAGCAAAAATACATTAAATTGATCAAAAGTTACAGCAAAGACTTTCACATTGTTACAAAAAAATTCTATTTCAAATAAATGCTTTTGAACTTTCTATTCATCAAAAAATGTAATATATATATATATATGTGTGTGTGTGTGTGTGTGTGTGTGTGTCTTACATGTCTAATATGTCTAATATGTATTATTTTGCAGAATTTTATTATATGCATATATATATATATATATATATATATATATATATATATATATATATATATATACACACACACACACACACACAATGTGTATATATTTTGATTAAACGTTATTAATTAAAAAAAATTATTTCACTGCAATTCAGTTTTTAAAAATGTGTCATTAGCACAACAAAAGTTTTATTCTCACAGGCTAGGAAAATTCCTAGTTTAGCTTAAAGTCTGAATAAGTGAATGTTAAAAGTGTGAAGGGCAATGTGTAATTTGTAAAACACTGAAATGCTTAAAACTAGTAAAGAATGAGAAAAGAAATATTGAATGATTGGTTTGAAAATGAAGCAAACAATTCTGGCAGGATATGTGAGCGGCTCAAGCATTCCAGCTCTGAGTATGAGCCCATAGGAGAGGCCCTCAGGGACCACGGAAAAGTGCAGACTACTTTGTCTCCCTCTCTCCCCCACACCGTTTCATCTTAATTCAAAAGCCACATCCTGCTATCCTCCCATCTTTTGGCTTAAGGAATTATGGAATGATCCTTGAGGTTATAAAATCCGGACAGTCCAAGGTTGCCTCTAAGGCATACGAACTGCCTCAGACTTCTGTTTCTTAGATTCCCCCATCCTGTTCCCAGTACAAAAAATGTCACCTCAGAACCCTGTTGTCAAAGTGGCTCATCGGGGTGAAGCTGATAGGACTAATTGTTGACAGGTGCTTCTAATGCCCGGCTTTGAAAAGTGAGTCTGATTTACGACAGGGCTTCTGAGGCCCACTTTCACGGCTGCTGGTAACCATCCCTACACGAGACGCCAAGCATTCCGGCCCTGTGATGTCACAGCCTTGCTCAACTCAAAGTGAAAACAGACTAAAAGTTAATAATATTTTCTTGGAGACAGTCAAAAGAAAAGATGAGTCACTCAAATTAATTACATTGATTTTTTTTATTTTTTATTTTAAAAATAAGAATATATAAATTTTAACTTTAAAATGTGGTGCTCGTGGTTTCATGATGTTGTCATTAATTACATGAGTACTTAAGAATAAGAATATACACAAATTATTACAATCTTTACTTGGGTGTGAGCTGCTAAAAATCAGCAAGACGCAATGCAATGCCCAAATAAGATTATTTTAAAGCTTATTTTTTGCTTTAGATCAGTGGTCTCAAACTCAATTCCTGGAGGGCCACAGCTCTGCACAGTTTAGCTCCAACCAGCTCCAACCCACACCTGCTTGGAAGTTTCCAGTAATCCTGAAGACCTTGATTAGCTGGATCAGGTGTGTTTGATTAGGGTTGGAGCAAAACTGTGTAGAGCTGTGGCCCTCCAGGAATTGAGTTTGAAAACACTGCTTTAGATAAAAGTGTTTATTTATTTAAATAAATACATAAAATAAATATATACATACAGTATCTCACAGAAGTGAGTACACCCCTCACATTTTTGTAAATATTTTATTATATCTTTTCATGTGACAACACTGAAGAAATGACACTTTGCTACAATGTAAAGTAGTGAGTGTACAGCTTGTATAACAGTGTAAATTTGCTGTCCCCTCAAAATAACTCAACACACAGCCTTTAATGTCTAAACCGCTGGCCACAAAAGTGAGTACACCCCTAAGTAAAAATGTCCAAATTGGGCCCAAAGTGTCAATATTTTGTGTGGCCACCATTATTTTCCAGCACTGCCTTAACCCTCTTGGGCACGGAGTTCACCAGAGCTTCACAGGTTGCCACTGGAGTCCTCTTCCACTCCTCCATGACGACATCACGGAGCTGGTGGATGTTAGAGACCTTGCGCTCCTCCACCTTCTGTTTGAGGATGCCCCACAGATGCTCAATAGGGTTTAGGTACCCTCAGCTTCTTTAGCAAGGCAGTGGTCATCTTGGAGGTGTGTTTGGGGTCGTTATCATGTTGGAATACTGCCCTGCGGCCCAGTCTCCGAAGGGAGGGGATCATGCTCTGTTGGCATTCATGGTTCCCTCAATGAACTGTAGCTCCCCAGTGCCGGCAGCACTCATGCAGCCCCAGACCATGACACTCCCACCACCATGCTTGACTGTAAGCAAG
Organism: Ctenopharyngodon idella; assembly: GCF_019924925.1. Classification (NCBI taxonomy): domain Eukaryota; kingdom Metazoa; phylum Chordata; class Actinopteri; order Cypriniformes; family Xenocyprididae; genus Ctenopharyngodon; species Ctenopharyngodon idella. The sequence goes on along the minus strand of NC_067234.1, from coordinate 29,566,790 downwards.
ACACACTTGTCTTTGTACTCCTCACCTGGTTGCCGCCACACACGCTTGACACCATCTGAACCAAATAAGTTTATCTTGGTCTCATCAGACCACAGGACATGGTTCCAGTAATCCATGTCCTTAGTCTGCTTGTCTTCAGCAAACTGTTTGCGGGCTTTCTTGTGCATCATCTTTCGAAGAGGCTTCCTTCTGGGATGACAGCCATGCAGACCAATTTGATGCAGTGTGCGGCGTATGGTCTGAGCACTGACAGCCTGACCCCCCACCCCTTCAACCTCTGCAGCAATGATGGCAGCACTCATACGTCTATTTCCCAAACACAACCTCTGGATATGACGCTGAGCAAGTGCACTCAACTTCAACTCAAAATCCAGTCGCGCGCAGTCCTGGGACAAATTATTCCGGATAATTTTGGTGGAAACGCGGCTTTAGGGAACTCACTCCTGCATTTAAATGCGTTTGTTACTCCTGAAACTTTACAGTGTGTACGCAGCCAGAGAAAGCAAGGGTCTCTTGGACCCTTTGGAAAGCTCTGCAAACACCCTACAACTGACTAGTCTCCTGTGTCCGTATCAGCAGGGTGCCTTCGGCGAGTATGGGGGTATTGATTAATCAGACCTCTGCTTTGTGGAGTGCTGATGGGCAAACAACACTGACAGGCGTGCCAGCTCCTGTGGCAATCAGCACAGACATGAGAAGTGTGTGTGCGCCGGTCAGTGGGTGTGTATGTACGTAACAGTCAGACGTGGTCAGTGTGAGTGTGTTTGCAGCCAGGGACAGTGTTTGACAAACATCACAGTGTTGTGACAGAGGTCAACAGGCTCGATCATAGGGTCTGCTGGGGTGACTCGATTAACTCCTGAATGGCCAGGATACACTTGCTTCATTTCAAATTATAGTGAGGCGCCAAAAGTCAGGGCTATTATCGGTAACTAAAACTATTTTAACATTTTTGTTAATTAAAATAATGCTGACATAAAATAAAATATAAACAGATGAAAAATTAAAATTAGAAAAAATTAAAATTAATTTCTAATTAAAATTAGAAATGTTAACTAACTGGAAATAAATAACTAAAATGGAAAAAATAAAAATAAATTAAACCTAAATGGTATTATTTGTAAAATAAATAAACAAAGAACACTAATAAAAATGACAAAAGCAAATAACAAAATACTAAAAAATTAAAATAAAATTAAAATAAAAACTGAATATAAAAATAAAGGCTAATTCAAAATAAAAACTATGATACTATAAAAATAACACTAATGAAAATAAATAATAACACTGTTGAAAAATTCAAGATGGTGGAAAAGGCATGGGAAACGTCAATTATGAATGTTAAAAAAAAATACAAAAAATACAAAAAAATCCATAAATAGTTCAGAGTAATTCAAAATGTATTATTTTACCCAATTTATGTGTGTCCTAAATATTTTAATGCTTATTAGCTAATCATGCAGTTAGCTTAGCAATCTGCCAACATAAAAACTCTAGTAAAATCAATTTTGGGTCCAGTCAAGTTTCCATGACTGTTAGAGCAGAACGACCAAGTATAACTACTGCTACTAACTAATGAAGCACTACAACTGTGCAGTCACAGAAAGGCCCGGCATAATCTTTACAAAAAAAAAAAAAAGAGAGAGAGAGTGTGTGTTTGCTAACCATGTAATGGTGATCCGGATGGGCTACTGGAAAGGCCAGGAATGGGGCTACATCGGCCGCCCTGTTTGCTACTCAGCTCTTGCTCGATTTCCTCCAGTCCGGCACTTTTCTGGAAACGGCTCATGCGATTGACCACACGGGGAGACATGTGTGTGCGTGCGCATGGCGCTCCACCATATGGGTTGATGGGAAAGACATGCGAGGTGCCGCGAAGAGTACTGATCACCACCCAGCGGCAGTCATGGCTGAAGCAGATGTCCTGCACCTAAGAGAAGAGATAGGAAATAGTGAATTGGTTAGGGATAAAAAAATATAAAATCAATATTAAAATGTATAAAATTGCCATTACAAAGTTGTTTGACACAGTACATTATGAACATTACAGCAATGCCTTTCTTTCTAAATTTCAAAGAGATATTTTCTTCTTTATTGGGATGTACATTCAAGTGAAACGGATATTTGATCAAAAAAAAAAAAAAAAAATTAAGCTGGGACTTCTACTCATCAGTTATTGATTGGATGAAGGCAGATCTGAATGTAAGCTTGCAGTTAACTAAGAAAAAGCCAAGGTTTAAGAGGACTAAACGGTTGCAGAAGTCCAGAAGACATCACCAGTTATGAGTTATAAGAAAAATTACTAGCTCTAAAAATATGAATTCACAATAAGATCAATAACATTTTATTTTTTTCATGACAACTTTAAGGAATGCAACCTGACTTCTGTAGGAATTTTCTCTGGTGTTGCAAGTCGTGACAATACGTTTTCATAAAGAGCTTCTGGTAAAGACGAACAGATATAATCTTTAAAAAAAAAAAATCTGCTCTGGAATGGTTGAAAGGAATGAAAGAGAGGTGTTGGTAATCACGGCAAAGTGCTGGGGTGGAGATGTTTCGAATCTGATCACCAGATCTTGGCTACTGGCATGAAAAACCTGAATTTCTAACCTGGCTTTTGTATGTAAACATCTCACCCTAGACAAACTGCTAAAACAGTGCTTCCTGTGTGTTTTATAAACACAAGAACACATCCTGTGTTACAACTCCTATGTTCGGTCTATGCTATTTTTAAAATGTTGGTCTATGTAGATAGTCAAACCCTGTTTTTTCAGCATCTTGCGCCATGAGCATTGTTTTATAAGAGAGCATCTGGAAATCCTGTTCTAGCTGTTTTTGAACACAAGAACACGTCCTGTGTAAACTAAAGTAGCTCTATGAATTGATGGTGGACCTTCCCCAAGACATGGTCCAGAAATCTTACACTTGACTTTACCATACAGCACTCTGCTATCAGCAAGGTTCAGCTAATGGCTTTTTTACGGCACTTTTTATGGATAGCCATCAGCTACTGGAATGCAGCTGTCTGGAGATCTGTCTGATTCTAGGTCATTCTGCTCTATCTGTCTCAGATCAGTCTCAAGCTGAATACGCCAACCCAGAGATGAGCAAACAAGTCAAGATCAGTGACCACTTCCTGTTCAGAGACAACGCCAATTTTCCCTAGAGGTGTAAAAATAAGACTTCGGCGAAAGGACTGAGATCTTTAAATTGGTTAATCACACATAAATCAAATGAGCTGTTTGGTCAGTCATGTGCTACTCAGAACAGCTAAAATGGTGTATGGCTTCAGGCAATGAGGGCTGGTGGGTTATTTACGTTCACGCACACTAAGGTCAGTCCAGAGCAGGTTGGGAGTCAGTACAAGCACAGTTAACCAGCCAGATAAGGCCGGGTGCCTGTGTCCGCCCACAAGGCATTATCACTCCTTTTATTTGTTCTGCTCAAGATAATGCGTCTTGGAGGGTGCTTGCTTTCTGCGGTTTGCACTGTTTACAATGCCAGATCAAAGCCAACGCATGGCCAGGCAGCAAACCTGGCATGAGCCAGTGACAGATTAACCACCTTTCTCATCTCAGCAGAGCTGCGGGCCACCATGGCCCTGTGCTCACATAGGAGGGAAAATGAGAATGTTTTACACACTCGGTTCCAGCTCTCTGCCATGCCTGGAGGTGCCGGGTAAGGTAATCACACCTTCAATATAAGGAGCAGGAACGAGAGGAACTTAAACTTCACCCAAGGGCCAGTACCCAGTTTGCAATTCTGCATTTTTGACCGGCTCAGAGTGCACTTGAAGGGTAAAGGGACAAAGTGATTTAAAAAAAACAAACAAAAATTACTCTAATGTACATAATATAAAAAAAAAAAAATTAAACTACAAGTCTTTTTATAGACATAACACTTGATTGTACTGCAGTTATATGGCACTCGTAGAAGAATAACATACGGTGAAACAGTTTTTATTCCACTGCAGTGTTAATATTTGTCATGTAAAGAAGGATTTAAATTGGGGAAATATGTCTGGCATGCTTTTAGACATCGAACGTGAGAGTGTGAGTCTATGAACTAGAGCAGAGATCAGGTTTGTGTGCATATCCAAACATGACACTAGCTGAGTAAGTAAGGGTCTAGGTCCTTTCGGAATAAATATTAGTTCTACTTAAGCAAATAAAACCTTACAATTTGCCAACTGAAGGAGATATTGTGGTGGAACAGCTGCAAGGCTGAATGGATGAAACAGCATTTAGGAGAGAGGAAAACTAAATCACTGCAGTTATTTCCCAAACTGATTTGTGCAATAACCCAATACATCACAAAAGTAAATTAAACTTTAAAGCACCCAGATAGATTACCAAGGCTTGGCAGACGCTAATGATCAGATCATGTCCTTAAATGTCCGCTTAAACTATTCAACCTGAGTAACGTTACATAAAATACAAAAAAAAAAGGCATGTAGATTTGACCATTATCTATTGGTTTAAAATACCACCGTACTTAAAAAAAGAAAAAAAGAATGATCAATATATTTGATTGAGACCACTATACATTGCCTTAAAGTCCCCCTGAAATCAAAATTTAAGTTTTTTAGCTTTTAGTATTAATATGTCAGCCTTAAGGTTATGAATAGGCTGGTGTGTTCCAAAACAATGACAAAATTCGCACTTAGAAGATATAAGCATTCAAAACTTAAAGTCTCTCACTTCCGCTAAAATGGATCACGGATTTTCATGACATCACAATACACTTCAGCTTCTTGTCAGATCTTCTGTCCAATCAAATGCTCTCTAGAATCTGAAGTCCCGCCCCCTCCTACACTATAAACAGACCCTGAAGCTGTGGCTGAAATCGGTCATTTGTTCACACATTTACTAGTTTCTATATGGTGAACGGCACATAGTGCACTATATAGAGGATAGGGAATGATTCAGACAGTGTAAATATGCTTTCCATTGACGCAAATGAAGTCCTCTTTTGCGTTATCCGCCACAGCGCGAGCACAGTCTGCTCTGGTCCAGAGACACAAGAGCACAGAGCGGATCATATCCGCAGACCGCGAGTCGGCTCAGACCACAAAAGGTATCGGACCCATTTAAATTCCGCACAGAATGCTGTATTTTAAAGTGATTTAGAGGGCATTAGGAGGAGAAACGGTTAAAGATTAGAAGGAAACAGGTTTTACAGAGTTTAAGGGCTCTGGTCGAGCTGTGGTATAAACGAAGGGGCAGAGCTGTTCGATATGTCCCGCCCTGTCTTCCTGTTTCAGTTGAAATTCCGTCAACACACTGAATAATGCTGCGTGTTCCAAGACACTTCAGCGGGCCTTTAATTTGACAAAAAAAATTAAATAATATAATAAAATAAAAATTGGGCATAACTTCAAATTGTATGACTTGAGGAGAGATGTGCTGTCACTTCTCCAAGCAAAAAATACAATGGTTCTAGTTGTCACAGCAGATGGACAAAATCCAAAGCCCAATTCTTTTTCAAATAACAACATTAGTTGTTCTAGATTTCTCATTTATAAAGCTGGGCTGAAATGGGAAAATCTAAGGAGGCTATATTCAGCGCTGCCAATGGTCTGTTTCCAGGGATTTAAAAAAGAGTGGTGTAAAGTCGCAAGCGTGACCATGTTGTCCCAGTGGGAATGTCCTCTCGTCCATGACCTTATAGCCTAAGATATCATAGGTGTTACAAGCCCCTAACTTGACCCCAAGGTGCAAGAGTAAAAGCTCGGTCAGGAGCACAATCTAAGCTCTCACCAGCCGTCTGAGGTATTTTTAGCAACTTTTCTCTTTCTTTTTTTTTCAGCCATGGTGATTGAAAACACATTGACAACACTAATAGTTTCAGGTCTTCAGATTCCAGAGTGTTGAAAACTGAACGTGGGAGCCACAGGGGAGGAAGTTTTGGAATAAGCAAAGACTAACTGCTGAGAGCACAAATATTTCATGTGGATCCATGTAATTTTGCCTTAAACTGGAGGCAAATGTTCTCCAGGTAAAAGAAAAAAAAAAAAAAAGAAAGAAAGAAAATTCATATGCTGTGACTATGGAAAAGCCACAAAAGCTTTAGTTGGTGCACAGATGAACAGTAACTAGGTCTTTAGATTGCCACAAAAAAGTAAAGAAACTCAAGAACTGACTAAACTAAAAAAAAAAAAAAAAATTCATTTTGAAGAGTAACACAATTTTAGAATACAGCTCATATTTTGCATCTATAACACAGTAGCGAGAGGTCACGTATCTCATATTAATGTTTAAGATCAATCAGATGGGTCATATGCACACTTTTTGTCTAACACACACTGCCCTACACACTACAAAAGAGCCAGAGACAGCAGTGCTGGAGCTCAGTGGTACCAAGCCTTATGTCTCTTGACAGTATTTAGATAACACGCAGGGATTCACCGACGATGAAAAGCATGTTCAAATTGCACATTTCCAAAACCATACAAGCACAGGCAACCGTAAACAGTTGTGGGTGGCCCACAAAGACTTTAAATGATTATGCTAATGATTAAAAGAGTCCGGAAAGGCAATATTTCATCTCAATAACTCCCCCGAAAATAGCGTGCAGTGAGCGTACATAGGCATGTGTGTGAAAGCAAGGGATGGGACGGGGAGCTTTGAAGTTTGACTTAATATCCCACACTGTCCACACTGTTTTACTTGAACGCAAGACCGTTTCTTTTTTGTTGTTGATACATCTTCAATTTGGAGTATACAGTAAGTTTGTACCATAAGTATGTACTAAAGGACAGTGCTGAAAGTAAGGAAAAGCTTTTATGCAAATGAGGACATTCACAGGTATTCTTACCTTAGCCTCAGTCTCTCCTCTGTGAAGAGTGTATAGATGATGAACTGCACTCTGGGAAGACGCCCATGGGTGAGTCACGATTTGGAAAACATGGAAGTCATGGCCAAGGGTGTCTGTGGTCACCAGTAACATACCTGAGGATCAAAGAAGAGCCATTTATTTTACCATAGCACACCTTCTCAGCACTATCAATCAAACACTACTTTTTTATTTTATTATTTATTGCATTAATTTCTGTGATTAATATGGACCGCTCAATGCAAGTAATGCAGCATTTTTTTTTCACTTCCTGACACTACACAAATGTTTTTCCCACTTCTTATGCGTTCATGCTAATTATGCACCCTTCATTATTTGCTTTCTTCAGCCCCATGAAGTCAATTTTTTTCAGAGCCTGTTAAATTTTCTTTGGTATACCATTTGGATTTGGGGGCCAGTAATGTGACCAAAATCAGCTCAATCTTTCTGAACTGTGGTCTAGCGATTAGTCCATGCGCTCCAACAAACTCTCAAATGAAAGTGTCAGGAAGGGCCAAAAATGTTCATATATTCTGTGGTCCACTCTAAATATATATACATAATCACTTCAACACTTTACTTGCTTCAATGTAACAGGCTTAAACGAGAAAAACATAATGCAAAACAATGGCACCCAGACTGCTTTTAAGTACTAAGCATTTCATGAGACACGTTTACATGGTTGTAAAGGGCAGTTGTGTTCCATTGCAACTTGTGTTCTAGAATTAACGGCATGCCAAGATCTTCCCTCAGCTTCAGGGCCAGAGTATGTGGATCTGTTTTAAACACAACCGCAGGAGAACCCAAGTGGAACCTCTGATGACAGGCCCTCTCATTTTCCCACTTTTATTTGAAGTTAGTGAAACTACAGAAAGTATAAGCCTTTACTGTAAACAACACACTTACTAAACCACAGCACAAGAAAAAACCCGAAGCGAACCTTCATGGCAACGCAACCCCGCATACAACTTATTCCTAAAAACAGTGTGACAGCTCTACAGGCTATTTTCCACACACATGAAAGTCTGGTCACTACCGCTTTGGAAAGTTTCTCCAACACTACGATTAAGATGGATTTAGCCACTGGCTCTCGATCTCACTGCTGTAATTTAAGATGACAATAATTAGTGATTTTCCAATGCTGAATCTCTAATGCCAAGTTCACAGAGGGGTTTAATTTATGGTGAGCATTTATTGGGTGGTCTGACAAATCTAAAAAGGAGGAAATTGTTGGAAGACCAGACAATCTCCCACATACGCGACAACGAAACACCAGCAGTCCTAAATGAGCTCATCCAGCCTATTTCTGCCTACAATATTTTCATTTTTCACACTTAGGAGTAGCATCTGCTTTAGGTGTGGCTTTGCCATCTCATTGAGCGGTAAGACAGGAAGCAAGGGGAATGGGCTGCGGCAGCGAAGGAAAGGGTCACGCTGAGATTGCGCCTACGAAAAAGAAAAACAGAGTCGGCCAGTGAATAAGACAGCGGTTAGCTATTTATGCTGTATCAGAAGACTAAACCAAGTTATGGCCCGGCCATAAACTAACCCACGCCCCAAATGAGGTGCCAAGCCACAAGAAGCATTTGCGTCAACTGGGAATACATGGAAAAGAGTGCCTTCTAATTATAGAGGCTACAAACGGAAGCGCAGAGTGATTAGGAGTTTAGGCGCTGCGGTATGTTTATCTGGGAGCTTCCTCTCCCTCACCCCGCCGCCCTGCCGCTCTCGCGCTCACCCTGGCTTTGACAGATGAGGCTTGGCCAGCTTGTTGGGACACAAGTTTGCTGATGGTACACTCTGTTCTCCAAAAGCCAGTGGAGAATGGAAACCAAGCGCTGGGGCTTTTGTGGCCTTGTCGAAATACAGGGCCTCGCAAAGAGGCGTCAGTTGGTTAGCCTGTGGGAAGCTAAATTAAAAAGAGAGCTACTCTGTGCTGGTAAGCTTCCATAAAATTTCAGGAACCTGAGATGTTAAAGCAATTTTTGACACATCCTATTTATAACACCTCGTCCTCAAGGCAAAACAATATTTATGACTTTTAACTAGACACTATGGGCAAGATTTACTAAATAGGGCAAATTAGTGTGAGACCGCAATTCCATAAAAGCGCCGATGGGAGTGGAATGTTCTGTGCATGATCTACTGACAATGCTCAAATTAAAGAACACAGAAGCAGCTGGATCATTTCCCTAATGACCAACGCAATGTACCAAGAGCAGTGTAAATTAGCGTAGGGTCGCAAACAATTACAGACGCTGATAATCAGATGCGGGTGATCTACTAACAATACAGCCGCAAAATGGTTTAAGACATGCTTTTTTGGGTGTTACATAATGGCACAAATACCAGTAAATTGACTAGTACAAAGCTTAGTAAATCACCTTGTGTGATTTATTTAAATACTTCCTGCCATAAATTTTGTATCTGAATGGGAAACTCCTACAAATGCATATGCAATAAGGTCAGCTACAAAAATAACTGCCTTTTCAGCGCAATTTTTTCAATGCATGTCTTTAGTAAATCCTGACAATATTTTTTAACGGCAAAAGATGGTTTGCGCTGGTGCAAGTTGTTAGTAAATTTGGCCCAATGTGGTTAAATGCATAGTTAGGGCTGCCCCCTAATAATTATTAGTCGACTAGAAGAAGCTTAGCCAACCAAAATTTTATTAGTCAGCTAGGCGCAGGAAGAAAAAAAACCTAGTGGCGAAGTCACGCAGTTTGTGAGGGACAGATCAATAACAGCGGGTCCTTGTGGTAATTACAGTATGTCAGGCAGGAAATCCAAACGCTCGCCTATCATCCATCGACCTCAAATATGGCTTATCATTTGAAACATGAAGGTAGTAGCAACTTTACATGGCTGCTCGCTTTAACATTATCCTAGATAAACTATTATTAGTACGCATATTCAAGTGTTCTTGCGGAGTGTGGAAACTAACGTAAATAGAGCGCTTACAGCAAGACATGGGGGCGCCAGCGCAATCACTTGCATTTTTTCTAATAACAGCGTAAACAACTTAAAATACTCTGTCATTTTTGGTCATACAGATAAGAGTAATACATCATTCGAAACTTTTATTTGTGTAAACTCGCCATAACAAGAAAACTTAGTGCCTTTGTACAATAAAGAAAACAAACAGAATGCGTTTTCTGCTGTCTTAGTCTCCTTGAACTGGAGCGCGTCACGAAAATAGGCTATTACGCATGAGCACGAAATAGGCTATTACGCCTATATATATATTAAAGGCTCATTATGGTTTAGTATTCTCCCCAGTATATATTTAAGTAATTTAAACGTGCGATTAATCGACTAATGGTTTAAATGAACGACAAATAGTTGACTAGAAAAAGCTTTAGTCGGGGGCAGCCTTATTTATTTCAAATTTTGTTCATAGTTCACCCAAAACTCTGTCATCATTTACTCACCCTCATGCCACTCCAAATTAAATTCAAATTTAAATACCCGTTGCACCCGATTAATGCTAAACATGCTAAACATGCTAAACGAAGCCGAGCTTTTACTTTTACTAAAACGTTAATGCAACATTTTAAAAATTCTTGCTTCAGTCTGACTAAGGACGTTTTCAGAACTGGCTCATTAAAACGTCATAGCTTTCCGGAACATAAACAGGTGCATTCTGACCATCGAGAGGACCATTTTACTCACATGTTGCCCTGTGAAAGCAAACCAAACAATAGAGGAAATGCAACACTGTAACAATTTCTGTTTCAGAACAAAGCAAGTCATCTACAGGTCTGAAAACACTAAAATCTAACTTTTAAAATGCAAGTAAATGTATGAAGTTTTATTGAAAAGTTTGTCAATTTGTATTTCAAAACTTTCAAAAGCAGTTCACTTCCACATGTTAGGACGGATTGCGTTCATATCAACTCCGAAACACACAGCAGTTCAAATGAAACATACCCTAGAACACCCTTTTCAAGCAGATTTGGCTGTTTCACAAACACACAATTCAACAAACCAAAATTTGACACCAAACAAACTTGAGTCAGCACCAAAAGCTGTAGAGAATGACCATGGCTTCCTTTTTCATAGTGTTTTGTTGTTCTCCCCCTAACAAGTCTTTAAACAAAACATCTGCTAAACCTCCACACAGCAATGTTTTATTTCAAAAGTGTCTGAGCTATTCTTCCCGAGTGACTCCAATGATCTCAGCAGCCCGACAAGCAGAGGCCTCCAACTTGGCAAAGTCGGAGAACTGAAACAAAAGTATCCCTTTCAAATTAACAACACTTGCCTAAGACCTTTGAAAAAGAGGAAATCTCAAATTATAAACATGTGGATAAACCTTTAAAGGGCGGACGCTGGGAATCGGTGTGCTCTAATACCGCAGACACGAACTTTATGCGAGAAAAAAAGAACAAATAAACACATCAATCACTGTGTTTTGTCCTTGTGGCTGCCCGCATTAGTTGTAAAAGCACAACCATGCGTGCGTGTGTGTTTGTGGTCCTTTGTGAGTCCATTGGACAGCCTCCTCTTCTGTCATGCTGCACTTGTGGAGGTGTTTATGAAAGCTGTGGAACACACACACACACAAGGTTGCACATCTCACATCAAAGCCGCCCACTCAAGCCTGAAGCGAGCAACACTCACTTAGTCCAGAGGCCACCCTCACTCCAACCATCAGATAACAGTACGATGGAGAGGAGGAGACCGGCATGGGTCAACATGCAGTCAATAACTTGTTAATCTTTTACAGACTAAGTGAGAACTTCTAAAAGCTGGGCTGTTTGATCCTAACCTGGAGGCGGCTTGTATTTGTGTGTGTGTGTGTGTGTGTGTGTGTGTGTGTGTGTGTGTGTGTGTGTGTGTGTGTGTGTGTGTGGACTCGAGGACGGGGTGGCAGATTGGGGCCTGGCGGAGTGACTGTGCAGTGTTTCGCGGTGAGCCAGGCAGATGTAATGCCGTCTCCAGTTTCCATTCCTCTGGGCGGCAGGGATGACTGCTGCGGATTCCAGAGGGGGCTTGCGAGCACGTCTCACAGGCTCGTGTGGCCAGGGATACTGTTTATCTAGGCACGTTGGTACCAAGGATATGCTCTTTAAACATGGTACACTGCTCCTGTGGGCATGCTGGCTTGGAGAGGCACTCAACGCTCTTAGCTACGAAACCACATCCACAATTCAATTGAGAGCTTTGAGGAAGGGAGGGGGAAAAACTAGGTGGGAGGAGGAAAAAGGTGCCCACGGTTCATTTGATGCACATTCAAGTGTAACGAAGGAGAATGTTTATGTATTTGCTTTACAGCCATACCACCTGTAAGCGCTTGAATATTAATAGATCATAAAGGCCTTTTCTTGGCAGGAGGCAATCATTACTTGAATACAACACTTCAACGAAATTCGCCTTCTAGAGAATCAGTGTAACCAAGGTGACCATGAGGTCACATCCATTAAGAAAGGATGGAAGTGTAGGTTATCACTAGGCCAACACAGAATCTGCACACTTTTTTCACAAATTACCCAAACTGAACGCAGGGGGAAATCTGTTTAATGCATCAGTCTTTTCTGGAATTAATCAGATATTATTTATTGAAATCAATTACATTTTTCAATTACATTCAAAACAAATGAGTATACTATGTGAGTATATAAAGTCATAAGTAAGTATTTATAAATATATATATATATATATATATATATATATATATATATATATTTTAGGGCTGGGAATTTAACACATTAATTAGATTAATTAATTACAGAAAAAAAATTACACTTTAAAATGTTTAACGCATTTAATGCACTTGCCCCGCCCCTAGACCTACAGGTCATCTGACATATCATACAGTTGACTGATGATGAATATTATGCAGGGCCACAACTCACTGCGTGACATAGCCTATAAAATACGGTTAGAATGTCCATAAAATTCAAGATATGAAAAGCGATTGATTTGAACCCTTTGAAGCGTACGACAACACTGGTAAGACCAGAATGTTCACTGCTAAATTCAAACATGCTTTTGCACTTTGGCTGCGGTGGCGGCACCCATCGCGCGTTATAGATCAACTGACATGATTTAAACGACAAATCATATTCAAATATTTGACAATAGAGTGGTGCAGGTATGACATCACTTTGTAGGCCAAAATGCGGAAGTGAGTTAGCATTTTAGCACTTCCGGTTCCATCGCCCCGAAGTCAATGGGTTTTTTTAATGGAATTTTGGTTAAATGGCTGAAATAAGGTCTGTAGCTGCAAGCTCAAGACAGTTTCATGTTTTATTCTATGACATAAAATGCATCAGTATTACCCCACTTGTGATTTTTTTAAGCTGTTATGTGTCTTGAAAAATGCAGTTGCTAACAAGTAGCTAAATGGGACTACACAGGCAGTCGGGGATATTAAACGTCATCACTCTGAGAAGGTAAGCTCAGTCTGCTTTTACAGACTCATTATGCTCATAATTGTACTCTTATAAACTATTACAACTCAAAAGTGCTAGGAAAATGTTTTTAGATAAAAACTGAAAGAGTTGTCAGAAGCTTAGCGATGGTGACGCTGAAGTCGAGCGACCGTGGTGTAGTTCGTTTACAGCCTACCTTTAGCTTTTTACTTCTGGAGACTGCATTTAGGCTTCAAACTTCATAAAAGTTATGTTCATCTGTGAAAATTATCTTGATGGACAAAACGTGTAAGTATCATAACCCTTTGTTAAACACAGAGCTTATTTTTTGTGATTTTCCAAAAGTCTATGGGAAAAATGCATAGGCTTTCGATCGAGGGAACCTGTGCGCCACTAACTTCCAGGTTGGCCTACAAAGTGACGTCATACCTGCACCACTCTATAGGAACCGATTTATGTTTCTGCCGGTTGGTTCCCACATGTAATATCTGAGCCAGAGTAGAGCGAGCCATGAGGACACTATATTTGAGAGCGTGCAAGTTTTGTGGAGAGATTCGTGCTGCACATTACATTAATGCGATCTCGTGTTAATGTATTACATTGATGCGCACTCGACATGTGCTGTTAAAAATGCCTTAGTAACTGCCTCAAATAAACTATAAAAACGAAAAGAATGTCATGTCAAAAGAATGAAAGCTGCAGTCGTTTTTTAATGGTTAAAATGAATGGAGAATATCTCTTGTTTTCCATGGGTGCTCAGTGCCTATAAAGCCTATAGTTCGTGATAGGCTATAATTAACAAGTTTGTGAATATTTTTAATAAAAAAGGAAAAACAAAATAAGTGATACATCTGTCATACAGCGCTATTGTGCCTGTGTGACGCGTCGCCCCCCACATTAATAATAAATGTGCACATATTGTGAATTAATTTAATAAACTTAGTAACCTAGCTTCCTTAGCCTTCAGTAAATGGGCTATATGCATGGAGCGTTCTTTAGAACTTCCGCAATAATATAAGCCAGTTCGAAAACTTCCGGTGAGATGTCACTTGCTGATGTGTTGAGCATCAGTAGTGTAATTCTTAGTTTATAACCAGAATATAGTCACTTAAATAGTCAGGCATAGCATTAATTTAGTTATTCAAACATAAGACGGCATAAAAAATAAATAAATAAAGACGTACCTCAGTGTTCTTCCTCGGCTGAATTCAATTCGACCATCAGTTTTCACACTTTCGTGTGAAAAAAAAACGTCAAAAATTAAATATTTATTGTGCACTTTAGTTAGATTAATTGAATAAAATGTGTTTTCACAAGTGTGCCAAAATCATTGATCTTGTGCTGCACTGACTAACAGCTGCTGTGATTATAAAGGGAAAGCGCGGTGCTCGCTTTCTGTGTAATTCATTCACAAGAAAAGTTATTGTCATAGTGTTATAGTCAACCACTGTGTTTTGTGTCGATGTACAGTGAGTACAGAATGAACAGCTGTACATCGACACAAAGCCATCAATGGTTGACTTTTTAATGTTGTATTCATATTTTAATGCAGTTATCACATTTACCTAATTTGCCAATAAACCCGTTTTATTGACTGCAATAAAGACGAAGCTATTAGGACCGTTTAAAAACGCCGTGTCTGTAATTAGACACACACACGCATTATTTTTTCCAGCACTTCAAATGTTATTTTTAATGTGATGACCACAAACATTACTTGTTCATCCTTCTGAAATGGTCCCCATTTGTAAAACCGAACATTTCAAAATGAAGGAAATTCAACATTTGATAGAAAACACTTATTTAAAAATAAAAAAGACAATAATTACCACTATAACCAGCAGGTGGTGGCATTTATTTGCACATATATCAGCCATTTCCTCTAATAGTTTTGGTTTTGACAAAATATTAAACATTATAAAATATCTAGGTTTAAAAATACATTTTGTCAATGTGAAGTATGAAGTACTCTTATGAATCTTATGAAAGACAATAACTTTTCTTGTGAATGAATTACACAGAAAGCGAGCACCGCCCTTTCCCTTTATAATCACAGCAGCTGTCAGTTAGTGGAGCGCAAGATCAATGATTTCGGCACACTTGTGAAAACACATTTTATTCAATTAATCTAACTAAAGTGCACAATAAATATTTAATTTTTGACGGTTTTTTTTTTTTTTTTTTTTTCCCCACACAAAAGTGTGAAAACTGATGGCCGAATTGAATTTAGCCGAGGAGGAACACTGAGGTACGTCTTTATTTATTTATTTTTTATGCCGTTTTATGTTTGAATAACTAAATTAATGCTATGCCTGACTATTTAAGTGACTATAATCTGATTATAAACTAAGTATTACACTACTGATGCTCAACACACCAGCAAATGACATATCACCGGAAGTTTTCGAGCTGGCTTATATTATTGCGGAAGTTCTAAAGAACGCTCCGTGCATATAGCCCATTAACTTCTCTAAGAAAATTATTCATAAAACATCAGTTGACCATGTGTTTACTTTCAATTTCATATTTCCATATTGATAAAAAAAAAATAAAAAAAAAAATCAAGATATAGTTCACCCCAAAATTAAAATTCAGTCATCATTTACTCAACCTCATGGTCCAAAAGTTTGTGTAATAAATTCTATGTTGAATCAAATAAAATATTTCTTTCTGAATCTACTTTTTGTAATGTGTATTTGACGTTTTATACAATAATGACTAAAAATTATCTTTGGGGGATAATTTCTCAGCCAAATTTGACATATATACACATACACATTCATACATACATATACATACACACACAGACACATATACATATATATATATATATATATATTATATATATATATACACACACACACACACACATACATTTTATATATATATATATATATACACATAAATAATTTTGTATTTTACACTATGTAATGTTCTATTTATTTAAACCAATTATAAATTTCAAGTTAGTGTTTTTACGCATTTTTACATTTATTCCAAAATAATAACTAAAGGCAGTAACAATTTAAGCAATATATATTATTTGTGAACTAATGTTCAGCTGTACTTTTTATTAGTCAACTCATTTTCAGATCATCAGTCATCAAACTCGATAAACACTGGTCACAGACATGAAGATGTACCTTTAATTTCACCAAGCTGATTGCTCACTAAAACCCCCCCACAGTCATCATGTTTTCAGGCCATTTCAAGTTTCAATTTGACATGACATAAAGCAGTGATATCTAAGTGGCTGAGTTGTTTACTTACTTTTTAATTAGTTTTCCCATTAACGGCACCATTGTCTTCATTCGGGCCGATTTGAGAACACGCATGAAAACAAGAGGCGAGATTTATCGCACAAACCAATCACATTCAATCATAACCGATCATATCCAATCATAGCACAATGAAGGCATTGCCTCCTCTCACGTGACTTTCCCCCATTCATTCTCAATTATCCCCCACTAAACCCACCTGTTATAAGTCAATGAGCTGAGAGGAGGCAAGCCTCCCGCTGTAATTTTGTAGTTGTTGGACAGTATTACTTTGTAAAAATGAGTGAATTTTACACTTTTTAATTGTAATATGCATTATTTTATTTTTGTAATATTGATTATTTTCTCATCCAGTTTTTTGGAGGAGACACCGCCTCCCTTGCATCCTTGGAGGAAACATTTGGTAATAACATAAAAAAATAAATAAATAAAATAATAATAATAATAATAAAAATAAAAAAATGTAACAGATGTGTGATGTCAAACACCAACATTTTTACAACACCTGTAACAGTAAAATGAAGATCATTTCCCTATTTGTTGCCACTGAGTTCTGGAGAGAAAACAAATTTGTTACAACTGTGGTAGAACCAGTAAGATTATCGTTCTTACAATTTGCTGCAGAGCAAATAACAACTTTATGTACAAAAAATAAATAAATAAATAAAAATTGTGTGAGGCTTTCAGTGTGTGCTAATTGTGAACACTGCCTTTTTTCTCTCTCAGTCTTTAGGTATCAATTTATGCAGGCCTGAAATCACTCTCAAGTTCTTGTTGTGGATCTGTCTACGGCCACAAAATGCAGTTGATGCTTGACAGCAATACAAATCTATTTTACGCTCAGTGGTAGAGAAGCACAGTCCCCTTGAAAAGCTTAGTCAGCCTAAAACAGGCCTTTTTGTGATTTTTAAAAGCCCCAAATAAATGAGCTAAACCGCAATCTCTAGATAAGAGTCTGACTGCAGAAAGGAGGAGTATGGAAAAAAGAGTAATCCTTTCTCAGGAAACAGACAGTCGCTATAATCTCTTTCCATTTCAGTGCTCTCTTTTATTTTAAAGGGTTCTGTTAGCTAATTAATCCTCTGAAACATTTACCACAGCAAATACGATTCCACAATTCTTTATGCTGCGCTTCCATGTTAATGCCCTTAATTTGAGGGAAGACCTTAAGATTTTCTCAGGACAATGGATCATTCATTGCAGCTGAGGTGTTTGGAAAACTAATGTCGGATGTTCCTTGGGAATCTGGTGGAACTTCTGGAGACTAAAGCCAAACTAACTAATACAACTGCTAAAAAGCCTCTGAGCATAAAAGCATAAAGCTGTCAGCAAAAACGTGGTCCACACACGCAATCATTCCTACAAAAACAAACTAGAAAGTAGAGGTGAAGAAGAGAAGTAACTCTGCTCAGGTCAAGGGGAATGAAAGGGGGGAGATCAGGGAGGAAGTTTCCATTGAAGCCTTGAAACCAAAGCGCCTGACCAAGGTTTTACAACTACAAACTGAGGTACAGACGTCCCAAGACACGACTTTTACCACCTTTTGGAAACGGCATTAAAAACAGCAGAGAAACAACTTTTAGCTTTTTTATTTGACAGTTGATGTGTCTGGATATCTTTGTTTGTTGCATATGTTTTTTGTTGCTGTTGTTTTTCTACAACAGAAAATCATACACAGCCATTTTTAGTAATTTAAGTAAATTTTGCAGTTAACATGCTGGTTCTACAGGTCATCTTTGGCTAAAATGTCAGCTCTTCATTTCATTATTTCACTTAAAATAAAATAAAATAAAATAAAATAAAATCTTCTGAAAGTATTAGAACACAAACAGAGGAGCGGCCAGGGATTTTAACAGCTATTGTGCAGAATTCCTATCTATGGGGGGTGGAAATGTATTTCAAAGATTAACAACAAAAAAAAAAAGAACATTGAAAAAAATCTATATGCACATCATCAGATTTCATAATGCCATTATAAAATAGAGCTCATGCTCCAGGCAAATTCCACTAATGTCCCGCTCTTCCCTTGCAATGTGCATTAAAGGCGACGTCTCAGCCTGGGCCCTTAATCCCTGCTGACTGTCCCACTGTGCTCAGGCACGGCGCAAAATGGAATGTGATACACGGTCACAGCCCCATTAAAACACACACACACACACACACACACACACACACACACACACACACACAGATTCATGTGTGAATCTTACCAAATGATAGTTTCTAAACCCAACAAACAAGCTTTTTCAATGAAGCAGAGGAATTCAGATTCATTCTTAATTGCGCCCTCTGTGTGAAGATATGGCTTATTATAACCTGAAGGAAAAACACAGGATGTCGCTGACTTAGGGGGAAAAAAACTCAATGTTTTTATCTTGCATACAAACATCAAACTTAGAAACACTCTGTCACATAAAGAGTCTTGCAAGGTTCCCCAAGCCATCCAAGAAAGTTTTACCTGAAAGGTACAGTGAAGAACAAAAATCTGAAGAAGAAAAAAAAAAAAAACAATGCTTGTTGTTCATTGCAAATTCTATTATTAGCAAGAGTGATAACTTCAGCTTAAAAATTAATTACATTTTAAAACATTTGCAGCAATAAAGCTCGCACAGACTCCACAAGAAAAATCTTCAAAATAATATAATAATGGAAGCTTGTTTCCGCCACTAAATAAAAAAAAAAATAAAAAAAAGGTAATTGCGACTTTTTATCTCACAATTCTGACTTTTTTTCTCGTAATTAAAGGTTTGCATCTCACAATTGCAAGTTATAAAGTCAGAATTGAGATATAAACTCTTTTTTTCCCCTCACAATTGGACATTATAACACACAATTGCGAGTTTATCTCACAATTCTAACTTTATATTACGCAATTCTGCCTTTATATCACACAATTCTGACTTTATATCAATTCTGACTTTATAACTCGCAATTCTGACTGTATAACTCGCAATTCTGACTGTATAACTCGCAATTCTGACTGTATAACTCGCAATTCTGACTGTATAATTCGCATTTATGACTTTATATCTCACAATTCTGACTTTATATCACGCATTTCTGACTTTATATCATGCAATTCTGACTTTATAACTCGCAATTCTGACTTTATATCTCGCAATTCTGACTTTATAACTCGCAATTCTGACTTTATATCACGCAATTCTGACTGTATAACTCGCGATTCTGACTGTATAATTCGCATTTATGACTTTATATCTCGCAATTCTGACTGTATAACTCGCAATTCTGACTTTATAACTCGCAATTCTGACTTTATATCTCGCAATTCTGACTTTATAACTTGCAATTCTGACTGTATAACTCGCAATTCTGACTTTATATCTCGCAATTCTGACTTTATATCACGCAATTCTGACTGTATAACTCGCAATTCTGACTGTATAATTCACATTTATTACTTTATATCTCGCAATTCTGACTTTATATCACGCATTTCTGACTTTATATCATGCAACTCTGACTTTATAACTCGCAATTCTGACTTTATATCTCACAATTCTGACTTTATAACTCTCAATTCTGACTGTATAACTCGCATTTCTGACTTTATATCTCGCAATTCTGACTTTATATCATGCAATTCTGACTTTATATCTCGCAATTCTGACTTTATATCTCGCAATTCTGACTTTATATCATGCATTTCTGACTTTATATCATGCAATTCTGACTTTATATCATGCAATTCTGACTTTATATCTCGCAATTCTGACTTTATATCTCGCAATTCTGACTTTATATCATGCATTTCTGACTTTATATCATGCAATTCTGACTTTATATCATGCAATTCTGACTTTATAACTCGCAATTCTGACTTTATATCATGCATTTCTAACTTTATATCATGCAATTCTCTCGCAATTCTGACTGTATAACTCGCAATTCTGACTGTATAATTCGCATTTATGACTTTATATCTCGCAATTCTGACTTTATATCTCACAATTCTGACTTTATAACTTGCAATTCTGACTGTATAACTCGCAATTCTGACTGTATAACTCGCAATTCTGACTGTATAATTCGCATTTATGACTTTATATCTCGCAATTGCAAGAAAAAAAGTCAGAATTTTGAGATAAAAAGTAGCAATTACCTTTTTTATTTATCTTTTTTTTTTCATGGCGGAAACAAGCTTCCATAGATAATGTTCCAAAAATAGGCAAGAACATATTTTATCTCCTCTAGTCGGCCATCTTTTTCTTTAATGTATAGTAAACTTAATGATCACATTGCAAAGCCTCTCTCTATTAAAATTATCTGGAATTGTGAATTAACTGATTTTGACTTATCTGTCGACTGAGAGAGGGTGTGGTTTAATCTAATCTTCTAAAAACTTGGCTCATCGCCTTATCCATTTCAAAGTACATACATAACCCCTTACAAGAGGTTCAAAATGAAACTGCAATCGACCTATAACTGCTATTTCTGTAACACTGTATCATCAGGTACTTTTCTCCACATGATTTGGGAATGTCCAATTGTTGTTAACCTATAAACTCATGTAAATTCTGTTTTGTCCTTTTTACTACAAATTGATTACATCTCTAATCCAGGTTTATGTCTTCTCAATGATGATTCTAACTCCTGTGTAAGTTCATTACAAAAGAGAATGTTGTTTGCTGGTTTTACAGTTGCAAAGATGACAATAATACAGAACTGGTTTACTCCGCACATAGCCTCCTTAAAATAGTGACTTGTGAATGTACAACAGCATGAATTAACAAGGCCAAACCTAGTACCACTGATATTGGACTATATAAAGGAATGACCATATAATGTAACTTTTTTTCTCTCTCTTCTCTCTCTCTTCTCCTTTCAGACTGTAAATTTATTGATAATATGTCTGTTGCTCTACCTTCCCCATTTGTTTGTTTAAATGGATGTTTTGTTAAATCTAAAGACAATAAAAAATGGATCACAAAAAAAGAACTTATTTTATATCTTTTTATATCTCATTTGATTTAATAGTAAAAAATAGTATTTCTTTTCTTTTAAATATTTCTTTTTTACATCACAACATGAACTCCAGCTGGGTGTCTGTGAGTGACTCATGGGAGTGGGTGCTAGAAAGGCCACATCCGCAACAGACAAACAGGCTCTTCAGATCACCCTTTCCCTTTAAGAGCCCGCAAGCAAACACTTGCCAAAATGAACTGGGCTAAACTAAGCTGCCTCGCAAGAGCAGATTCCTTGATGCTTATCAGTTTCGTGATTGAGTGGAATTACAGTGAGTCTCATGGGCCGTGAGACCTGTCCACCCTCGCACTGCACGCGACCGTGCCCTTACACCAATCGCTTACTCTGTTATAGATTAAGACCAGTTTAGCATCATTTAAACTTTGTAGAAACATCCTCAAAGAAAAGAGGAGGGAGCAGGAGAGGACAGGGAGCGAAAAACAGATACTCTGGCTAAAGTGAGTCCTGTGCGCCGCTGTTCGGAGCAGCATCCTTTAATTATGCGCCTATGAATAGAAGATCCAACACCACAGAACAAGCGCCAGCTACCCAACCGGCCGCCATTTTCTACCCTCGCCCTTTTGTTTTTCGTCCAACACACACTGTTGAGTTGGATTTCTTACATAAGCGCTTTTGATTTTTTTTTTTTTTGGTGAAGGTTTACACGTTCCAGTCAATGTCAAGACACCACATTGTTTCTTTTCAAGTCGGCCTTTTCACTCTCTGAAATCAAAACCGTCCGGATGGAGCTGCGGTCGGCCCTGAGGCCAGAGTGACACTTTCCAGTGGCTTTAACATAGTTAATTTTGGACAAGCCAGGCTAGGCGAACAAGGCTAAACTTCTCACTTAAAAATCAAGCCGCCGTTCACGTTCCTTCACAGTGCTGAGAGGGCATTTCTTGCAAATCTCAAAGAGCTGTTTTTGATCATGTGTTAATGATGTCAGGAACGTAAATTACAGCATGGATGTGAACACCGGTCACGGGGATTGCTCAGCCTGACCTTGTTAGTCAGCATATCTGGAGACTCTTTTCTGTATCAAGGACTTGGGGGATTTCTTCCAGCCATACTGGTGCCAAACAATTTCATAACTCAAAACAATTATTATAGCCATTTCGATTTATGCCCGAGCAAATGAGGTGATAACAGACACATCCCATTATTTCTGAATAAAGCTGACAGGTAAAGGTTAAACTGTTTGAAGTTTACAGCACCCCGCTGTTATCTAAAACAAGTCGCCCCAGAGCACTCTCCACATGAGGGCAGAGGACGCCTGATAAAGGGCCATGCTGGGGGCTCAGCACTCGAGGGACCAGGGCTGGGGCCTCCCTGGGCCAGGACAATCTTCAGTGAAAGAGTAACCAAAAACATTATGTCAACCCTCCACATGAGATAGAGCGAACCAAAAGTTTTGATTCTCAAAGTAAGGTCAGGTCAATAAGTATTTTTCAGTCAGCCTGGTTGGATTTGTACCTTCAATAATTTCACAGACCCAATTAAATCTATATAATATATATGTGTGTGTGTGTGTGTGTGTGTGTGTATGTATGTGTATATATATATATATATATATATATATATATATATATTTTATATTTATATATATATATATATATATATATACACACACACACACAACCAACCATTCAAAAGATTTTATTTTGAAAGAAATTAATACTTTTAATCAGCAAGGATGCATTTAATTTATCAAAAGTGAAAAGAAAAACATTCGTTCTAAATAAATGTTATTCTTTTTTGAGCTTTCTGTTCCTCAGAGAAACCTGAGAAACAAAAAATAAATAAAAAAAATCATGGTTTCCACAAAAATATTAAGCAGCAACTGATTTCAACATTGCTAATAATAAAAAATGTTTCTTGAGCACCAATCAGTGTATTAGAATGATTTCTGAAGGATCATGTGACACTGAAGACTAGAGTAATGATGCTGAAAATTCAGCTTTGCCATCACAGGAATGAATTACTACATAAAATTTTAGCCTTGGTGATCATGAAAGGCTTCTTTCAAGAACATTTTATATAGCTATAACATGTTTTATGTGTCAGAAAGAAATATATATTGTTCAGAAAAATATATAATAATGAAATACAATGTAACTCCGTGAAAGCCATAAATTCACAAACATACTTTTGCTGAAAAAATGTGACTCATATAATACGTCTTTCACACTTGCTTTCACGTCCTTATCAAGCACATAAATCTCTTCTGACTCTCTGTAGCAAGCATTTCAGATCAATATGACAGTTATGTGGTCAAATTTGTTTTTACTGAAACCTTCAATACTTTGATGATCTAAGAAAAACACACATTTGCACTAATATTTGTAGAAGTAATGTCCCTGAGCAGGCCTTGATTGTTGACTGTATGTTTGCTTTGCGCTGCGATCCATAGCACTTTTCTCTAACTGACTCATAAAGATAAAAGGACTGGGCTGAGAGTCTCACTGCAGTTGTGGTGGTGGGGCAATGACTTCACCTACACCTTCTGCTCTTCACATGCTAATGGGGAAAAAGGTGGCTTGACTACTTTGAGGTCTACAGGTTAACCAATAGCGCCACCTAGAGACAAACATGTTATGTCCATAGCCAGGTCAATTAGAATGGTCTAATTCACTGCATTTTCTTCCCTCATCTTACATGAGAAACAAAAGAATGCAATAGTTCATCAATAATGCTGAAAAAACAAGGGAAAGAACTTGGGGCTTCCAAACCGAGAATAAAGTATTTATGTATTTGATACATTAGCACAAAAAACTACAATTACTAAAAGCAAACAAAAAAAGCCCACTGTTTTACCCAAAGAAACAAAAAAATATTGCTCAGAACTTACTCTTTAATAGATGATCTTTTTTTTTTTTTTGCTTAAATTTCATTTAAGTACACTCCTGGGCAAAATAAAAAATGGGCGAAGCCAAAAAAAAAACCAAAAAAAAACCAAATATATATATATATATATATATATATATATATATATATATATATATATATATATATATATATATATATATATATATATATATATGCATGCATGTCAAAATATTTAGTTGTCTTTTAATGGTCTTTTTAACCATTTTAATCACAAATCACTGTTCAGGAAATTAGCAAGAATTGCACAAATACTGTAGATAAAGAATCTTAGCACGGAATAGCCTTCCCCTTTGTTTTCTTTAAATGTTTAAGCCATGTGGGTAAACTTACAGACAGCTTTTTACAGGAAGAAGAGTCAGCGTTGTTCCATTCAATGTTAATGGCTTCAAACAGTTCATGAGTAGTTGAAAAATGTCTCCTAGTTTAATGTGAGACCAAACATTCACTATAGGGTTCAAATCTGGACTCTGACCAGGCCAAAATATGAGCCTATGATGGACTTGTTCTCAAGCCAATTCTTGGTTGTCTTTGCAGTTTGGGTAAGGTCATGGTCTTGTTGAAAAATAACATCTGATCATTCCTCTTTAGATAACTTTTCAAATGTAGGAATAAAGTCATTCTGCAATATTCTCCTGGACTCCAAAACATTAAATGTCTTTTCACAGTGAAGTAGCTCACCAATACCAACAGCTAAAAAGACTTCCCTAGAATGACACCTCTTCCTCCATGCTTCACTGTGGTAGAGATGCATTTATTACTATATTTCTCAACAGACTTTTCAAAGACACTGCTCTGGCGCATCACCATGTAATTCGTGTTTCATTGTGTGATTCATCACTCTGCACACAACTTCACATATTCTGCCAAAAAAACTTCATTCTGTCTTTGATGTTTTCCTGAGACAGCATTGGCTTTTTAAGTAGTGCATTTGCTTACATTTTGCTAATTTTCTGACCAATAATTTATAGTTAAGACAATTAAAAGCTTAGTGTTTAGCCATTTTGGCCCTTTTTTTCTACTGAATAAAAAAAATTAAAAAAAAAAATCTCAAATGTTTCTCCAAAAATATAAATAAAATAATTTGAAACAAAAGATACAATGACAATAACAGTACAGCACTATAATTATAATAAAATATAAATAAAATGCAATTTAAAATGTAGAACAAAGTGAATGTCAACACTTTTTTATAATTTATGAATTAATGAATCAATCAAAAATTAATAAGTTATATTTATTTGCTCTAAGCTACTCTTTGCATAAATCCTCTTTATAATATCACCACTCCCGAGCTCAATCGCAGCTCACAGGCCCGAGTTTTATGGCATGGCTTGGCATCAGTTCAATATTGTGCGGTTGAGGCAGAACATCCATCAGGAATGTTTTGATCTACTAAGATATGCAACATTTCCTTATAATCTTTCAGGAACACGATGCACAAAACATCTGAACCCAGAGGTGTATACTTATGTACACCATGACTCATCCTCAATGAAGTCTCCCAGTGTTTGTTAGTAAGAACAGATATGTGAAGGATTTCACTTAGGGCAATGGCTATCAGCAGCTTTCAGCACCTTCTTATTAGAAGGGCCTTCAATCTACAACACACGCCTCACAATGAGCCATTGTGACTTGACTGGATATCCGGAGAAACAAACATGACTATATGTAAAATTAAAAAGTGATCAGATAACTGCCTATCAAAATGAGCCAAGATGCTCGTTCAAGGTCAGGTTGAGGACATTCCAGTCTTAGTTTTACTGTATTTTTTCAAAGAATGGTTGGAGCCATGGCCTAGTGCTCCAGACACATCAAGTCATGGTACAGAAAAGACATTCCTCAAAAAAAAAAAAAAAAGTAATTAAATAAAAAAAAAAAAATCCTGAATATAAATAAAAAAAATCAAGGTGATAAATGCAACAAGTAATGAATAACAGCCCTCATGATGACTAAAGCATGTTTTGACATGGCTGACTAAATGTTCTAAGAATTATGAACTCAAATAGAGTGAAGACATTACAGCTCTTCTCATCTTTGAGAGTTGAAACTGAACCCGTTCGGTGCTTAGGGTATTTCATCCAAGAGGCCGAAGGCTTTGTTACCTCAATACACTTCAGGAGAGACAGACATGAACAAGATCAAGGAGAACTAAATATTCCACTACGTGTTAAAGAGAGACAAGAGGGAAGGAAGAAAAGGATGGATAGAGAGGAAAAGGAGGGGAAAATGACAGTGACTGATATGCTAGGGGGCAGTTTCTCCAGAAGACACACAAAGGCTGCTTTTCAGAACAACAGATCTCACATGATCTCAAGGGCCAAGCAGACAGTAACGCTTAGGGAACAAGATGAGGTTACATGCAAAAAGGTGACATGACTAACACCGCCATCTCCTTCTCAAATGGACCTTGTTTTACAGTTTTGTATCATTCTATTTTCCCCCTGAAGTCCCTTTATAATATTTGAACAGCATTCCTGTATTGTACACCCTCAGAATTAAATGAATAGTTCACTCCAAAATTTCAAAACTTGGAATATATGCAAGAGTCCAATCCACTTCTATTATATAGAAAACCGCAGTGTCAGCATTCCTATTTAGAACATCCGGTCGTGTTCCATGTAAGCAAGAAAACGTACAGGTTTGGAACAACATAAAAGATAAGTAAAAGATAAGAGTGTCTTAAATTCTGGGTGTAATTTCTCTTTATGCAGGTTGCTTCTATACCTTTAAGGCTTCTAAATGAATTAGCACTCTGTTATGATTAGGGATGGATATCGAAAACCAAATTTCCAAGAACCGGGGTTTCGATAAAAAAAATGTGCATTTCCATTCCGCTTATCGGTTCCTGTGTGTGCATTTTAATATAATTTAAACCCTTCAAGCGCAAAAGACTCACGCAAGTTGTCTCGCGCTTGAATGGTTTACAATCACTTTTTAAGTGAGCGCGCTTTGGATGTGTGTGCAGCACGGAAAACAGCGCTCGAGTTGTCTCGTGCTTGAATGGATCCATGCATCTCTTAAAGTTACAGCAGCCTAACATTCCTGCTGTCGTCTCTATAATAACACTAATCAAACAATAAAAGACAAAAATTCACTCGTTCTTGACTGAATAACTTCTGTAACTATATTTGTAATGTAAATTTTATTTATAAAGTACAGTGCTATTTTACATTTGATTAGTTTCTGAACCTGAATACCTGAAAATGTTAAAACAGTTTATTTCAATTATATATTTGTTCAGCTGTATTTATTTGTATTAATTTGTTTATTTTTCAATTACTGAGTGTTTACTTGTCTTTAATCATGCTTGAAATGTATATTAGGCTAGCTGTTTTTATGGTATTTTTAAACCACAGGCAAAAGTTCCTTGTGTAAGTGTTTTTAGCCTAATGATTTTTGTTCATGATATTCATGATACAATTAAATGTTTTGCAATAAGACTTAAAATAAATGTGAATGATACCCAAGTTTTTTTGATAAACAGAATCGGAATCGTCAAAATTCAAACAATACCCAACCCTATTCCTTACCACTATTTTTTTTTTATTAGTTGTTTAATAATTTTAAAGGAACCTGAATCAGAACGGGAACTGTTAGGCAGAACCGGAACCGAAACATTTCTTATGATCCCCAACCCTAGTTATGACCTTCATGTACCAGTGCCATACCAAGTCGGTTATCAGAGCAGCTTGGTCTAAATCAGGGGTGGGGAACGTTGACCTTGGAGGGCCATTGTCCTGTAGAGTTTAGCTCCAACCCTTATTAAACACACCTGAAGCTAATCAAGGTCTTCAGGATTACTAAAGTTACAGGCAGGTGAGTGTTTTTTTTTTTTTCAATGGCCCTCCAGGATTAACATTCCCCATCCCTGGTCTAAATGGTCTGGGTTGACTGGGGAGGTTGTCTTTGTGTAGTGAACAGAATGCATCTGCATTGTATATCAAACTGTTTTCATTCAAAAGGGCAAGGAACATCCACAACATGTCCCCTTTAAGACCATGTAAATGCCTGCCACCCAAGTTCCTGGAGTTTTGTGCTTTGGTAGGACTCAGTGAGGCATCAAAATGAGGTGTTCACTTACCACTCGGGTTAAACGCCATGCAGGATATAGGCTTATCGTGTGCTGGAAAATGCGCAATCACTCCTTCTCCATCAGAATCCTCACTAACAAGAACCTGAAACATACACACAATAAAGCTACAGTAAGTTGATGAAGCCACATAAATAAAGGCTGACTTCTTGTTTACCTCACGTCTCAGTGTTTTAGACACATAGCTGGTCATTGGCTCTACATTGGCCTGTGCAATCTGATCTTCACAGTTATATACGATTTAATCAGTTTAACAAAGATGTGTTTTGGCATTTTGTTTAAAACAAAGTGCGTTTTAAGTTGTGCTCGAATAGCAAAAAATAGACTGAAAATGTTTCCATGTCTTTTTTTATGATCATCATCCATTCCCCATCATATCATTCAACCCTAAACATGTTGCCCTCTTGCGGGTGCTTAACAATTATCCTTGTGTCTACTTTAATCCACACTGGAAGATTTTAGCTTTAAATGACGTATGGTCGGCAAAATAGCTTCATTATGGAATTCAAATAAATTTGACTAAATTTTTAAAAGATGTCCACAAATATGTTGGTGTGTTTTATGAACACAGCTTCAAAGAAAGTAAGACTAACCCACATGACCACTGTGATCAATGTGCAAATTCTGCCAAAGCCCACAGCACAACAGTACTGTATCAGACAGGAAGAAAAAGTGACATGTTGAAGGAGTTAAAACAAACACAGCAGGAGGAAACTCTATAGTGTCTCTTCACGTTTGATACCCAAAAAAGATTAATAGCTCCCAGTTAAAAAGAACTGTAATGTGAATCTGTAATTCATCCCTTTGTGTGCATTACTACAAGAAAAGAAAAAGACAAGAAAAGAAAAAAAGGGATAGAGAAAAAATGTTAAACTTTTCTTTATTTACTCAACAAACCAAATATAAAATAAATGAAAAACAATACAAAAACAACATTGTGCAGAGATTTAAAATTCAATATAAATTCCAATATTTTCAAATAGCCTATCAACCTTGAAAGCAAGAAAGAAAGAAAAAAAGGAGAGTGTGTTGCTCATAAGGGGCTATTCTCTGGTCAGTGGTCCTCTGTTAAGTTTGCTCATGAAAGAGATTATAACTAAGCCCAGACATGAGACAGCCGGAGAGAAGAGTGATAAATCTAGCAGAGTGTTGCATTAAGGAGCAAGGCAGCTTTTAATAGGATCCAGTCCAAACAGAAAACAGCCATGCTCTAAAACCCAGACATTTATTTCAGACTGCAAAAAAAATGCCCTTGTGACAAAAACCAGATAGCTTTTATTGGGGGCAAAAAAGACAATGTTGTTCTGTACAGGAATATAATATTGCTTCGGTAAAGTATTTGTGTGGATAGATCCGAAGAGAAAATAAACTTGTAGGAAATACAGAGCTGAGAGGGGATGATGAAGATGAGGGGGTAGGGGCGTGTCCCTTGAGACTGGGAGTGGGGGAGATGGGAAAAAAAGAAGAGAAAATCCCAAGACCACTGCTGGAGTCACGGGAGAATGGCATTGACAGCAAATTCCGCAAATCTGTTTTGTGTGAGCACCGAAAACATAACCAGTCTGCTGTGGGAGGAGCGCAGCTTCTTGGCTTTAGTGTGGATTGCGATATAAATGCAAGAAACCTCTCTTAGAAAGCGCTGACTCTGGGAAATCAGCGTAATAGGTTTATAAATAAGCAGAATCACACCTTTAAATGAAAGGAACGTGTTTATCAGGTCACGCTAGACTCTCAGGGGAATCGAAGGTTAAACTATCATATTTTTAACAGCCCACTAAATGGGAGGATATATTTACATGGGTCAGAATCAATAGGATAGCAAAACCTGTTCCAACTTAACCTCTTTCCAAGTAAAAATCCTTGAACAGGAGAACTGCAAATATTATAGCTAGCCTTTACACCGACTGCTCTATTAAAGTGATCATGTGTCACACACCTAAAACTCATCTTTTAACACATATTCAGGCCATGGTGGAAAAGAAAAAGGACGGTAGACCTTTTCTGTAATGCTCCTGCAATGACCTGCCTGTGATCTCATGCTAAAAGGCTATGGTTGTGCCAGCCAAGGGGGAAAGAGCCACAGGAAGTGGCTAAATCATGAGATCAGGAGACTGCGGCCTGGCACGGAGTCTGTGAACGAACGGTGGAGCATGTGCTCTTATGACAAGGTGATGACAAACCCCTTGGGCCACAAGAAGCTCTAATACTGAATGAGTTATGAATGGGATTAATGGATTATTTATCTCGGAGAAAAGAGGAATGAATCCAGGTTCTTGAGGATCAAGGTCACATGGGTGAAGAAAGTACCATAAACAGTGCTAAATCTCATCATTCACAGACCTCCATCCTTGGCAAAACCGTACTGATTATACTGTATAAGTGAACACTTCTTACCTGTCCTTCTCCCACAGTGTGTGTGTCTATGATGGTGACCACGCCAGGTTGGTGAGGGCTGCGGCGGGTGCCACTGTGGGCAGTGCTCTCCTCGTCAGGAACCCCTGATGGCAGCGTACCAGCAAGCTGGGTCACAACCTTACCCACCATGGTCAGGCCCGTCTTCAATGTCTGACAGGAAGACAGAGACACAACGTTATAAAGAGAAATAAAAATGCTGTAGTGACTTATGATAGCGATGCACAGAAATTATTTTTTTTTACCAATATAAAGACCTACATTTCACTTATCTGAGAAAGTGTCGTGTTCTCAGATGGTAAATTAAACCAGTCATAGTAAAGTTCTTTGGCAACAAGCCTCATCTCTATATTTCAGCCAAACAAATTTGAAAAAGTCAGCGTTTCGGTCATCCAAAACTTTTTTGGCCGAAACCAAAAATTCATTGTTTTGTTGAAATATCTTAGGTTTGCTGAAATGTTGGTGCATCACTTATTTAGGAACACTAATTTCATCTTTGGATATGTTTAGATCTTTAACCATAGTTAACAATTTGGGGGAAGATCTAAACCACAACTTCTGATTACTACTCATAATTGTAAATGACTATCCTCTTTATATGTCATTGCGTTTTTATTTAATAAACATAAACTCATGCATAAATTCAAAACTGGCTAACGAAAGTGGTCAGTAGCTTGGAAATATTTTCTACTAACATTTATTGTATGAATAGATCTTTTAAAATCAAACTTTTTAAAAAAAAATTGTGGAATAATTTGATGCTTGTTTTGAAGTAAAAAAAAATGTTTTATGATTCAATAATTCATGCAAAGGGTTAAAAGACAAAAACATTTAATTCTGCAACATTTGTGCTAGCCAACCATAAGTCTTATTGCAACACTCAAATCAATACCGCAAACAATGTTCCCACATCCAGAGATTTTGTTGAGCAATGACCTAAAAAACATGTTTGCATCCAGTGTTGTTTGAGGCAATGTCAACAGACAGGTGTGTAAGTTAGCCGTGTGGGCTAACGGTTAGCGTTTGTGTGAGTGTGTACTCATAGATATGAGCTGAGAAGAGATGTCCGAGTTCTGGCACAGCAGTCGGTGCAGTGTCTGCCACCAGCCGGCTGCCCCCTCCCCTTGCCAGCCCTGATCAATGGGGACTGTTTGGATTAGCACTAAAAACTCTAACTGCAGTGATTAGAAAACACATTAGTGTTGATCAATTAGGAGGCAAACGCTTCTCTTAATAATTGATGGGGCAAAGCAATTTACACACAGTCAGTTAGTGGGCTTGTCAGAGCATTCTCCAAAGGGCCCAACAAACACAGGCGCCACGAGGTATTGACGCTGCCGCTTGGCCTGAATGCCTGATTAAGCTCTCCGGGGCCTTGGCAGACAGACACACACATACAGCAACGCTCACTCCATTAAGTGAGAACTAGAGGAGACCCTACTTAAGCTGTGCTATCCACTTACCCCAAACACAGTTCACAGCGGCAGAGGTCTGAAAACAGAGCCCTGGGGCACCCCGCTCACGCAGACTTGTGGCAGGCACAATGACATCTCTCTTTTGGTCACATTGCACTCATTTACACAATCTGTGCCTTGCAAGAATTCAATTTTGCAAAAGGCGCCCTCCCCCTCCTTTTGTGATTGTGTTACAGGATTGATGGGAGATGGCCCCCTGGCCCCCAGACGGCCGCACTCAGAGCCACTCAGCACAGGGACTGTGTGTCAGAGTGGAGGAGATGGTTATAAATCACAGCCCCGTCTGCAGACGGCCTGTCTGCGTATCAAGGCTTTTTTAACCTTGTTTTCCTCCCCGCTAACCTTTGCTGTGCTCCTTTTGATGTATACCGCCATTAAGGCTAATGGCACTTCTCTCACGTAAGCCGTTAGCGCTCGTTAGGCAGTGATCAGGCCGGCGGCCGGGGAATACAGATGTGGGCTTAATAAATCAATTAAGCAACCAGGAGAGGAGACTGGAACCATATGAAAGGTTAAGCACCAAGGTTCTGGCACCACTAAATGAACTCTAGTGGGTCTCTGAATCACTGAGGACTATGTTGAGAATGCTCTGGGATGCTATATGGTGAATAAAGTGAGTGGAACAGCACACATTATGAGATTCATTTAGAGCAGAGCAAACAGGAAGAAAAGAATGGCTGAAAATACACAAATAAGTGCAAAAAACACAAGAGCAAGAGCCACACTTAGAGATTTAAGCTGTATGGTTTGATTTCTTGCCTTGCAAAGAGGCTTATCATTAATTAATGTGACACAACTTGCAAAATTTAAAGATCACTCGTTCAATCATTTCTGGAAATGCGACACTGATATATCCTTTAAGCTCTACAGTTTTAAATAAACATTAAAATTTTGGCCAGAGTAAATGCTAAAATAAATGGATCATTTCATCACCATGTTGAATGATTTTTATAAGCAGCGGGGATCCTCAGCACAACATGCCAAATGTCCACCAACAGTTATAAATGTCAGATTTTAACAAAGAATGGCTGTCTTTAATCTTATAAAACAAAATAATGCTCATAAGAAAGAGAAGTCTCTCAGTAAGACACAACTGAAATAATCTGTGCATAAATTGCGGCACAAGTATCTGTTGGTCAATGTGCGGACAAAAGAATGTCAGTGTTGACCCCAAAAAGTATTTGGACACTAAAGCCACACACAAAAGGTATGGACTTCACTGAACTAGATAGAAAATGTCAAACCATGTGGCATCTGCAAACAAATAAGGATTTTCTCTAGACAATTTTTACTTTTTACCCCCAATTATCCATTAACGTTACACAACCAAGAAGTTCTTAGCACATTTATTTTGAGCAGTATATCTATTTTGTAATATTAAAACAAACTTCAAAGTTTATACATCTCTCTGATATTTATTTGTGGCATAGGTGTGCAAATACTTTGAGGCCACTATAACATATGTGTTGAAGACTGTGGCAGTCATGGCAGTGGTAAAAAAGGGTGAACTCACTTTAGCAGCACTGATGACAGTGGCAGTGTAGGACTGGGCATTATCTCCACAGGCCCCACCACGGGACTGATGACACCGGATCAGCTACACACACACAAACAGAGACAGAACAGAGTCACATTATCATCCAGAACCTTTCAGCTCCCCAGCACTCATTAACCCACAGAGGCCTGTCACAGCCCGCGCCAGGACGTCTGCAGGCGGGCACGGTGAGTAAGAGGAGGAGGAGGATGCCATTAGGACAACAAACAGTTCTTCAGCCCCATTCTACAGTGCACTCCCTCTAGGGTCCCTGTCCCAGACCTATTCAACACTTCAGCTGCCATTGGCCAGAAACTCATTACCTTTGCCCAGACACACTGTCCCATCTGTCCATTATTAGGCAGCAACTGGCCTCTCTAAGGCAAACAAACCGCACCCATTACATAAATGGCGGTGAATCAAGGGTCTACTTAATAATAATATGTCATATTATATTGTTAGCTCCTATCGATATGA
The DNA here is from genome assembly GCF_019924925.1 of Ctenopharyngodon idella. Taxonomy (NCBI): domain Eukaryota; kingdom Metazoa; phylum Chordata; class Actinopteri; order Cypriniformes; family Xenocyprididae; genus Ctenopharyngodon; species Ctenopharyngodon idella. The sequence continues at coordinate 29,532,441 of NC_067234.1, read as the reverse complement.
CACACATTGTCTTTAAAATGATATGTTCAATTTGTAAGAAATATAAACATTGGTAGCACTTTATTATACAGTCCTGTTCACCATGAACATACTATGTACTTATTATAGTAATTGGGTAATAACCAGGTACTAACCCTGAACCTACCTCTAAACCTAACCTTAACCCATGTATTTACCTTATATTAACCAGTACTTTCTTAGGGTAAAGCTACAAATTTTCAGCAGCAAATCAATCTGAAGGAAGGCCTGAATTATTAGTCTGACTCCGATCAGAGGTGCTGGGAGTTCAAACAGGGCATGTTCTTGTGTTCAAAAACATCTGGATGAAGCACAACGGAATGGAAAAATAATAAAATAAAATAAAAAATATTGTAGTTATCATTTTAAAAGTTTGTTGTAGTAAATGTGGACATTCTAATGTACGTGCGTGTGCAACGTGAGAACGACATAAGGGTGAGTAAATAAAGATTTTAACTTCTGGATTAACTAACCCTTTAAAGTTTGGGAATAGTCAATTTGACACATTTTGCAATTAGAACTGTGATTGATTGCATTTATCATCTGAAGCGCATACGCGCTTAAGTGGCACTCCTCAAAGTGAAAGCACAAACATCATTTAAATCACTGCACTTTTAGTTTTATTAGTATGATGATTAAAAGCTTTTTAAATGGTTTCTTTTTATCATGTATGTGCTTTAATAGAGGGAAAGAAGCGACATAGGCCCTGTTTACACCTGGTATTAAGATGTGTTTTGGTCAATCGGATCACAAATGGACAAGGGAGACACATTCCCAATTACACCTGGTACTTTAAACCATCTCTCTTTTGTCCACTTTCAACCACTTTTGTCCTGATTTCTTCGAGGGGAGGGTTTATGGGCGGGTACCTCTGGAAGTGGTCCAAAGTAGACAAGCTCAAAACATTTTACACCCGTTTACACATGTATTTAGGGTCGTTCACTTGTGATCCAATCGACCAAAATGCATCTTAATACCAGGTGTAAACTATTGCCTTGGGACCAGGACCAAGTCCAAGCCTATTCAAGTCCACCCCTGATGTAAGAGGAAATTTAGCATTTTAATTAATTATACATTTTTGTTAACTTTTTACTTTATGTCTTAGAAGTAATAATAATAATAATAATAATAATAATGAAAAAAAAAAAAAAAAAAACTTTTTCTTTATTTTGGCTTAAAATATCGCAATAGTATTGTATTGTGAGTTCAGTATCAAATCGTGACTTGAGTGTATTGTTACACACTAATGTAAAGAATATCTAGTTTAGCTGTCATGACTATAAATATAAAAAAGTAAAACATTAAAATAAATAAATATATAAAAAAATGAAATAAAATAAAATAAAGTAAAATAGAAAAAGTAAAAAATTAAAATATAAAATGAAATAAAATAAAATACTTAGTTTGGTTGTCTTTCTGAAAACTAGTGTTTTGGGTGCATCTGGAGTTCTTTAAAATGTTTGGTGCTTGTACTACCTTGTTCTCAGCATAGGCCAACCACCGGCTTCCCAGAGCTATAGGGTTGAGGTTGGGCCCAGGACAGGGGTAGCAGCCTGCAACAAAAAGGAAAACACACAAATATAAAAAGAGATAAACTAAATCACAGGACAAAGAAGACATAAATAATCCATCATAGCAGCATCTTGCCCAAGACTGTGTTTTACTAGAGCTTAGGGTTAGAGTAATACCAGAGGTTAAATAAGGGGTATGGCATTTTGTGACAGTAGCATGGCTCCTCAGCTTATTAACTGCCAGACAGATTGACCCATGAGAGCAATACAGCCATAGAATCCATACCGGTCCCACATGCCATGATAATGTAGCTGTACATCACATGTGGGACACATACAAACAGGGCAAACACGCAAGTAAATGCAAATCAGATAAGATAGTATTAAACTAAAACCTAATAAACAAGCACAGAAATACCAAACTTTTTTCTCCGCCCTCGCACACGGAAAGGTTACGCAAGTGCATATCACAGTGTGAAGTGCGCTGACAGTAATTTATAGCATGGAGTGAATATAAAATATATCCAGACAGTAATTTAGGGTGTAGAGTCAGGATCTGAAACTCGGGTGAATGGGGCTTGAGGTAAGCCACAAGCACAGTAACGCAAAAGTCTTTTGTGCCTTTCCAAGGCGGAGGGAGCCGATGCAGTGAGATAACGTATGTTTAACACATCCTGTGAGCTAGGCTTGGGGGATTTTCACCATTGTTTTGAGATCTGAGAAGACCTCGCTCAAAAAAACATAAATGATGAGAAACAACAAATGCATATTCTTTACAATAACTCCGTAGTCTATATTGTCAAGTGTCTTCTGCAGTGTTATTTTAGTATCACTGAGATACTATAATAGGTTTTATTATTCTTTTATTATGAATTACTTTATTTTTATATTTTTCATTTTACTTTTAGTTAAATTTGTATTAATTTTGTTGTGTGTTTGTCATTTTCATTTTTTAAAATATGTTTGTTTATTAATTTTTATTTCAGTTTTAGTTATTTTAGTACATCAAGTTAAACTAACTGAAAATGAGAAATGTTTCATTGGCATCACACACACACACGCATATACATACATAAACATATATAAACATATACATACACACACACACACACACACTAATTTATTTATTATATATTATTTATTAGTATTACATGTTTTATTTTAGTTTTATTTTATTTCAAGCATTTTCAGGAAAATAAGTCAAGACCTGAGAGAGAGAGAGAGAGAGAGAGAGAGCGCGCGAGAGAGAGAGAGAGAGAGAGAGAGAGAGAGAGAGAGAGAGAGAGAGAGATAAAAAAAAAAAACCACACATTTTATATCTTATTACATTCAGAAATAATGTAAAATACCAGTAAATAAAATGAAATTGTTACAAATATATACACTATAAAAATGTATTTTAATTGCCCTCACTCCACAACAAATAGCATTCATTATAAACAACATTTATTATAAACAGCAAGCCTAAACAAATTTAAAGTGAAACTGAAACTACAGCCATGTGGGAAATGCGCTATACAAATACATTTCTCACGTATTTCTCTCAATTATTCTCTTATTTAGCACAAATCCAAATGTGTGCGCTTTGCGCATGTTTTGCGTGCTTGATGTTAGTTGCGTTATCTAGGTCGCTTTGAAATATAAGTTGCAGCTTGTTTCAGATAATGAAAAATATACAACGCATCTCAGAAATTAAATTGCGGTAATGAAAAGGTTTTCTATGGTTTCAGCTTTTTATGGTTTAATTAACTAATAACCCTGGTTTTCGGTCTGTCACTTTAAAAAAATAAGTCTAGTCTTGTTCTTCCTATGTTGAGGAAGCTTTAGAGAAGCAATTAATGATGTAAAGGGTTATTGACCGTGCCCGTTTCCTGTGGCGCAGACGTTGACGGGGAAGTCGGATAGACAATGAGAGCCATTAAAACAACACTAATAGCAAATTACAAAAGACGATTGCTTAAGTGGGCAGCAGAGGCCTGGTTTCACATGGTGACATGGACAGTTTATTTTTTTGAAACCATACACAGTTTTGCACATGACAGTTGGGACCTTATGTGTAGCATCCCCTTCCATTCAGATTTCGCCTGTGGTCTGGCCTGGAGGAAAGGAAATGACTCTTTATGTGCTAGAGCTGGGCTGAGTGACAATATGCATTTGTTTGTTATTGTTTATGCTACGCAATGACGGTTTGACACAGACGGTTTCTGGTAATGCCCAGCTCTGACACATTGTAAAACAAAAGCCATTTGTGTAAACAAGCCGGCCTGTGGAATTGTGGATGAGCTTTGATATCGTATAGCCCTGAGGAGTGACACAGGGAAAAACGGCTCCGTTGGTGTGACAGCACGTATAAGGGTTGTGTGGGGTTTTGTGGATTTAATGAAGTCAGTGTGTGAAGAGGATTAATCAAGACTAGGTTTCCTGGTTTGCGAAGCTGCAGATCAAAGAGGCAGAGAAAAGTTGTGTAGGAGACTAGAGAAGGTCAAGAAGGGTCAAGTTCAGCAGACACATCTATAACATGAAGAACTTACTTGTGACAAAGAACTTTTTCATAAAGGTGCAGCTGTCAAAAGCAGCAATCTTTTCTTGAAGACTAACAACGAGGATCCTGTGGCCATCAGGGGATGGAGATGGAGTTGGGGGGAAAAAAATAAAGTGTATATAAGCTTAATGCAGCATTTAAAATGATTACAAGGTAAAGTGCAGGACAAAATATGTGTAAACGCACCTTTTGTTGCAGTGCAGATCATAGATGGGCGTTTTAAACTGAATGGACTTGACCATCTCTCCTGTCCTCAAGGAATAAAGGTCCACACAACAGTAAGGGGGACTTGTCCTGCAAAACACAAACCGAGCAGTATAAACTAACGTCAAATAATCTAGGAAGTGAGATGGAACTGTTATCAAGCATGCTCCAGACACATTCATAATCAAATTCAGTTAAAAAAATAAATAAATAAAATTATTCAGCAAAGAAGATGCATTATATTGATCATAAGTGACAGTAAAGACATTTCTGTCTCTAGGCTGTTCTTTTAAACTTTCTATTTATCAAAGTATCCTGAAAAATAGATATAATGGTTTCCACAAAAATATTAAGCAGCACAGTGTTTTCCACACTGATAAGAAGAAATGTTTCTTGAGCACCAAATCAGCATATTAGAATAATTTCTGAAGGATCATGAGACTGGAGTAATAGCTTCTGAAAATTTGGCTGTGTCATCACAGGAATAAATTACATTTAAAAAAAAATTAAAATAAAACACAGTTATTTTAAATTGTAATAATATTTCAAAATATTACTGTTTTTACTATATATCAAAAGATCAAGTAAATGCAGCCTTGGTGAGCATAAGAGACTTCTTAAAAAAAAAAAAAAAAAAAAAAAATCTTACGGACCACAAACCTTTATATATATATATATATATTATATATATATATATATATATATATATATATATATATAAAAGCTACTACATTTTTACTGTAATTTGCAATAACACAAAACCCAGTGTTTAAGTTCATAAAGAATAAAAAGACATTACAAGATCGAGTCCCGCCAACAGGCCAGAAACTTTCTCACACTCACATCCTGTAGTTATTTCCTCTCTACCTTCATCAAGTAGCTGGGAGTTAAGTGAAAGCAGTGGCTGTTGCTTGTGATAGAGGCAGATATTAATCCTCATTAGGTGTTCCGCACTCAGCTGGCACAGCCTGGCCTGCCATATTAACCATTTTAACAGAATGTTTCTGGTAAGACGCTGTGCTGGGCACTTTGCTTTCCACAGGATATTAGTCTTGTGGTAATATGCATGGCATCAGCACTGCCCAACCCGGTAGGACGGGATACCAATCCAACAAGTCAGGAATTCTGTTGGAGCCGTGGCTAAGTGTACACAAGTTGCTCAAACCACAATAATAAATTTAAGGATATATGGAGTCTAACTATAGACGAAGCTGGAACCGAAGAGGCCGGGTTATTGACACTGACTCTGAGCTGATCAAGCACTCCACGTAAATGAAGATGATCAATAGCCTGTGCTTCATTGACAAAACAATTGGCTTTGGAAGCAACCACTAATGATTTCGCTTGTCTGACTCTTAATTCGACCGACTGTCTGCCGCTTCACAAGAAGTGATTATATCATGCATCATAGATTAGCATTAACATACTTTGGCAATAAAATGTACAGTATAGTGCATAGCGGCATTACTGACTCTGCTACTAATGTAACACAGCTCCTGTGAAAACAAGGGTTTGACAGGGCTTGGTCTATTGACTGATTTTCTGATGTCAAGAAGGCCATTATAAAACAGATAGTTTAACAGATCCGGTCCTAGATTCTGCTTGGCCAATACAACGTTCCGGCTTTAATAGACAATACAGTCAAATCTTTGACACAAAACAACTGCTAACATTTATTCATTATTTTTATTTCAAATCCAAAAGTTGTTACTGAAAATAATTTGTCAGCATTGCAATTCTCTTTTTCTATACAGTATAGTTATACAATCTTTCATAGACGTATTCACATTTAAACACTAAATTTAAACAACGTATTCATCAATTCATTATATTTATATATTAAGTTGCTCACGCAAATGGCAAAACATTTAAACGTACTTTTCTTATGTTAAAAATCACAAACATTTTGAATTAAAACTTAAAAACAGCTGATTCTAATGCCTTTTCTTTCGCATTTAAATCTTTAAATAAGAAATCCTGCGGGTCATAAAGAGCTTGTTTTTCTACCTCCACGAAGAGACGAGTGCCATCCATTATGTCGCCTTGTGGAGATCAAGTTTTCCTTGCTTTACCCTGGGCAAAAAGCCATATGTTGACTGTGAAACAAAGTAGAGTTTAATTATATGCATTTATGGTGAAATTACTACATTTTTGTGTCAATTCATGTTTATTTTTATGCAAGCAATGAGCTGTCACTTTAATTCAGTGTGAATTAGACTAGTAAATAAAAACAGACTAGTAAACGATCACTGTTTCACGATCATCATTGCTAATTAAAGAACCAGTACATTGTTAGTTAATGCTAATATACACACATATATATATATATATATATATATATATATATATATATATATATATATATATATATATACATATACATATATATACACACATATATATACATATATATATATATATATACACACACATATATATACACATATATATATATATATATATTGTATATGTGTGTGTGTGTGTGTGCGTAAATTTACCCCCTACTTTACCCATTTTTAATGTTGGAAAATGTAATTTTACTCCTCATTCATAATTTACAAGCATGCAAACACTGGATAAAACAGCATGGACAGCATGTCGAGGAAACAACTCTTTTTTTTTTTTCCAAACATGCACATATCAGTTTTTACAAAGCAGCCAAGACATCAAACCACAAATTGTGGAACATGGAAGTACTTAAACCATAAATGAAAAAAGCTGTGGTGTGTCTCAACATCCTATACTTTTGAGTTCTGATTCTGAGTGATGAAGAGCCAGGGAGGTTTTTAATTTGTCATTACTTTCACAGACAGTGAGTGATCTCTGAGTGAAGCCGTGGCGATTGCAAATCCAGTGTATCCCTGTACTTTGAGCGTGTTCCCAAACAGCTGCCATTTGAGCCACTTCTCCTCAGCACTCTGGCTTGAGGTCAGGGTGGACAGATTGTGCATAATGTTTTTAAGAGAGCATGATAATGTCTTGAAGCAGGAGGCTCACTGAGTGTGTGATAGACATCCCATTCTTAATGTCTGGAAGGTCAAGCCTGCAGCTGAGACTCAGTGTCTCAGATCCTTTGGTGACTGATGGAATCATCCTGCAAGTCTAAAGTCATGCTGTGGCCATTTGGAGGTCTGGATTGGCCAAAACGTAGAGTTGCGTGGCAAAACTGATCTGTTGTTGGTCTGAGCCCACTGTGGGAGATTGAGTTTGTAGGCTTACCCAGGGCTGGATTACAGTATGCGTGTCAAAGACACAATCCAGCAAGCAGTAGAACCCACCGCAAACATGAACGTGTGCCCAGAGCTGCATCTCTACATCGGCCAGTTGCCAGTAACAACCCTGTCTCAGAGCCACATCACAAATACAAACACACAAACACGGGTCAGCGACTAGACAGTCTACTGAAAAAAAGAAATGGTATATAATATGAATTCTTTCCAATCAGTGCTTGAGTTAAAAAAAAAAAAAAAACACGTGCCAAGTTCTCAGAAATGTTTTCTTTCTTTTCGTGTTGGTTTCAAATGTTTTTGAAAAACTTGCAATTTTAAGAAATAATGTAATGTGGTGCATTCATCAACTAAAAAATTATATTTTGGTAACATTTACAAATATTTTAATTTCTCTTTGAATTCATGTAAAATGTACACATCTTAATTGTTATTTAAAATTAAATAAAATAATAATTACCGGTTTTTAATATCAATATACAATATATATTTAAACAACAAAATATAATAAATATAATAACAATAACAATAAATATTATATATTTATAAGAAATATTATATTACAAATAATATCCATTTATAATTATATATTTTAAAATATTATATGAAAAATTACAATAAATAAAACTGAATATGGCAGCCACTTTATTAGGTACACCTAGTCAACTGCTCGTTAACGCAAATATTTAATCAGCCAATCACATAGCAGCAACTCAATGCATTTAGGCATGTAGACATGGTCAAGACAATCTGGTGAAGTTCAAACTGAGCATCAGAATGGGGAAGAAAGGTGATTTTAGTGACTTTGAACGTGGGATGGTTGTCTGTGCCAGATGGGCTGCTCTGAGTATTTCAGAAACTGCTGATCTACTCAGATGTTTCATGCACAACCATCTCTAGGGTTTACAGAGAACGGTCTGAAAAAAAGAAAATGTCTTGTTGATGCCAGAGGTCAGAGGAGAATGGCCAGATTGGTTCGAGCTGATAGAAAGGCAACAATAACTCAAATAACAAAATTGTTACAACTGAGATCTGCAGAAGAGCATCTCTGAATGCACAACACATTGAACCATATTGAAGCAGATGGGCTACAGCAGCAGAAGACCACATCGGGTGCCACTCCTATCAGCTTTAGAACTGGAAACTGAGGCTAAATTCACACAGGCTCACCCAAAATTGAACAATAGAAGATTGGAAAAATGTTGCCTGGTCTGATGGGTCTCAATTTCTGCTGCAACATTCAGATGGTAAGGTCAGAATTTGACATTAACAACATGAAAGAATGAATCCATCCTGACTGTATCAGAGGTTTAGGCTAGTGGTGGTGGTTTAATGGTGTGGGGGATATTTTCTTGGCACTTTTTTTGAGGCCCTTAGTACCAATTGAGCATCATTTAAATGCCACAGCCTCCCCGAGTATTGTTGCTGACCATGTCCACCCCTTTATGACCACATCTTCTGACGGCTACTTCCAGCAGGATAACACGCCATGTCACAAAGCTCAAATCATCTCAAACTGGTTTCTTGAACATGACAGTGAGTTGGCTCAAAACCAATATAGAACCTTGGGGATGTGGTGGAACAGGAGATTTGCATCATGGATGTGCAGCTGACAAATCTGCAGCAACTGTGTGATGCTATCATGTCAATATGGACCAAAATCTCTGAGGAATGTTTCCAGCGCCCTGTTGAATCTATGCCACAAAGAATTAAGGCAGTTCTGAAGGCAAAAGGTCTGACCTGATACTAGCAAGGTGTACCTAATAAAGTGGCCGGTGAGTGTATATACACATTAAATATCATGCATTGTATTTCATTAATATCATTCCATTTTTGTGGACTAACCCTGCCTCGTCTGCTGTGTGAACATAGCTTAAGTGTTTCAAATGGACTGTAGAAACCTGCAAAAGCTATTAGTCTGCATTTTTATTCTCCTCTGGTGTCCTTTATAGCTGTGGACACTTGAAGTCTCAGCAAGAGAGACACAGCTATCTACAAAGAAATGATCATCATGGCTAAAACCCCCTCTGGATTCAGACACCAAGATTAATAGGGGCATTTAACTTCCTAAACTTGTCTTAGAGCCACTATTCATTGATTTCAATATAATCTGGGTCAGATCAATCCAATTTAAAGCGTTTTAGAGCCAATGTGACACACATGATATGCTCCCAGATTGATTAACGGGACAATGATAGCCTTGAAAAAAGAATCATCAAATTGGCCACTTCAATTGTTTGCCTTTTTGCATTGTAACTAATGGCCCGCTTCTAATGGACGCAGTGCACGCTCAACATAATACAATTTCCTCTCACTGAGAATCGAGACTTCGATTTGAAAGCGTCAGTAAATTTCAATTATCGTTATAAAATCATATCAGCGTTTCAGTGTAGCACACTTTTAGGTGATATTGAGCACAGATATTATGACCTGTCCCATGGCTTCAGTCATCCGACTTTATATATGTCACTTTCATCCAGGCCATTTCTTTAGCAAAGGCCAAGTTAATACATATACTAAATCTGATTAACATAAGGTCATAAAAGTTATTGTGTTATCATAATTTTTAAGGATAAAGAGCAGAGAAAAATCTCTTTTTTCCTGTTCAAAATCAGGTTATTTCTCACTGAAACGCACTACTTAATTTGTCACTGAGCGTTTAAAAAAATACAGGCACTAAAAAAAAAAAAAAAAAAAAAAAAATCTAGAAAGAAGCCAGTATTTTGTTTTTTAAATTTGTCCAGTATGTTATTTTACATACTGGAAGAGGGGGTGACCTGCACTCACAAGTTCACATCTGCTAACTTCTTTATTCGGCGTGACAACTTCGCAATGCTTCAAACGTGAATATCCACAATCTAAACTGCGCGTCTAATAGCTGGGTACAATCTCACAAAACTTCCCAAGAGGCATACCTGCAAAATCCATCTCCCCTCAGCATGGTAAGACAATAAAAAAGGCCCTTTTCTGGTCTCAGCCTCCCTCGTGGTAACCAAATGGGAAAAGTCACTCTCGAGTGGAATATTAACAATTTTTACAGTTAAGGTCAGGCTTAAATTTAGCAACACATATGTTTACAATGGTAATTATGCACATTACGCCACTATGGTGACGAGCTAGCCAACTCATCACTTTTATAATCTCGTAAATGTTTTGATGTCTGTATTTTAGCATGACTCTGAACCCTGTAAGATAACCATTTTGGTACTTTTAACATTGTAAGGTTTTAATCATTTCACTAACCTGAACGGAAACTGACAAGGGGAAAGGAATATAAAATAGGAAGTCTGGAAACGCAGATCTGCGCTAGAGAGTAAATCCATTTATAGGACGACGTCATCGCATTTTGGCTTCAGCTACTTTACAAGCTTTCCGAATACGAACAGACAATTACATGCTCTGGAAATGCAAAACAAATACTGCCTTACCAAATAAAATACCAGGCGACCTTCTGAGAAACACACCACAAAACATAACGAGGAGCTTAATTCACTAACTAAACACAATAAACATGCCATTAATAAAAATAAGAATAAATCTGTTAAAAGTAGACAATATTTAAGTCTGTTCAAAAGTTTAATCACCTAAACTGTGATAAACCCACCCTGTGTAATGCCTCTTCTGAGATAAGAGAAGATTTGAAGGTCTTTTATTATCCTCTTAGGCTTTTTGTTATCATTTGAGAAACATGGAAAACAGATGCTTAAAGTGTGAGACATTCCTTTTCAAAAGGTGTTTGAGGAAAATGAAGAAACAGACAAATCGCAACTCTGATCTCTGGACCGTGATAAGTCCCTCGAGCCAGCCTCATATTGATTTATAACAGCTATTTCCAAGTACGGCAATGTAAAAACACAGATGAAAACAATTACTCTATTTTTGTAGGCAACAAGTGAGGTGGGTGGTAACGGAGACATTTTTGAGAAGAAAAAAAAATCTGTCACAATTTTGCGCCCTCTCTCTCTCTCTTTCTGCCCCTGTCTTTCTCAAGCCGAGCTTCAACACACAACAAACGCTGGCCACATCACAGGCTTTTTGGGGCCTGAGGGGGCCCTTTGATTCCAGCACGCCGTGGGCATTAGCGGGAAAGTAATTAGGGTAAAAAGTTCAACCGCAGCTCCATGTCTGCAGCACTGCCAGAAATACATTTCCTCCCCTTTCACTGGGCTCTCCACAGATTCGCATGCATATTGGAAACACATTGAAATGAGGAGCCTGTTGAAGGGGCACTGGTGCTCTTGTACTGGTGTTTACAGCATTTAATTACTAAAAAAAAAAAAAAAAAAAAAAAAAAAAAAAAAATGACGCTGGGAAGGGAGACAGGGATGGCGAGGTGGACAGTTCAGGTATGAGGAACAGCTTTTCTTACCTCAAATGTCCTTATAGATAAGGTCAAATTGCAAATCATTGGTTGGCATCAAAACAACAACCTATTATCTACTTTTTTAACTATAAACTAAAAACTATATTTTAATGGTATTTTAATGGTATTTATATTTTAATCCTTAATGGTAAAAAGATTTACCATTAAAAAAAAAAAAAAAAAAATGAATTGGGATGTAGCATCTGAAATATCTAAGAAATATTGGGAAAAAATATACTGAAAAACAAAATATGGTAATATACCTTTGTACCTTTTTGGTACTATGTTCATGTAAAGCCACTAAACATTTAATCATTATTAAACATTTTAAAACAACAGAAGTTGACCCAAACTGCTATGCAAAAACTTGGTCAAAAATTGGTATATTAAATGAATAAATAACTAAATTAAAACATAAAATTTAAAAAAAAAATATATATATATATATATTGTGTAAAAAAATGATTGTGTAAAAATAATGCATTCGAAAAAAAAAGAACAATTACAAAAATTATTAACTTTTTTTTTTTGCTTAAGAAATGTAATCAGCATAATACTCCTAAATTTGCAAAATCATGAAAAGGATGATGTTACACGCCCGTGCGCCTCCTCTGCAATTAATCGGAAAGATAAGGAGAAGTATGCTCATGGAAAACCGATCTGAGACAAGTGCCCTTGAAAAACAGGGAAAACTTCAAAGCCATGCAATATTCCCATCCTCAGAGAGCTTGAATTATGTGGCCATCCAGTCAGCATGAAAAAAGCACACAGGGATGATCTGAGACCCAACAATGCACCTGGCCTGAACTTTCCAAATATCTTGAAGGGTGGAGAATCCATCACGGGAAGGAAACGTATTCATCTTTAACATGACTGTAAGAGTAAGGATTGTGTCTGTCAGACCTCTCAACAGATCATAACGCCTACCTCAAATTACACTGAAACATGCCGCAAAAGACAGATATGGTAAAACAGGACAAATGTCGGAAGGGAAAAAGAATGTGCGTGAGGCAGAGTGATAAACTTTTAACATTGTGTCTCACTCCCTGAGCTTCCAAATAAAGAATTAGACATCTCTGATGATTCATGACCATAAAGAGGTTTTATTTCTTCTAATCTTTTTTAATGTCCACATAAGAAACCAAAAGTAAACACTGGTTTTAAAGCAGACCCATGCATCAAATGCAACAGCAGAGGAGGGAGACAAACAGTCCTTCATATCTTGTGTGTGGGCAAAAAAAAAATAGGCAACTGAGCCAGAAGCATAAGAGAGAAGAAATATTACATTTTATCAACACTCTGGGTGTGTAGTGTACACACAAACTAAAAATGCAAAAAGAGCTAAACAAATAATTGTAGACACTGAGTAAATGACCATCTAATTTCTAATGATTAAATGGCGACGATTGCAATTTTTTTCCCTTTAAATTTACTTTGTGAGAGACAGTAAAATGTGCAATGTTTTTGCACTACCACCACCAGATGACAGATGAATCCCTCCTATTTACCTCCACTTATCTCTGCAAGGTCGCACCCATTGAGCTAAGAGATCTCACAGTTCCAGGTGTGATGGCAAGAGAGTAACAGGCTCATGGGCTCTAAAAGCATCACTTCCCAATCCTCCCTTAATCCTGTGTCTAATACAAACGCACAGAGATTTATCATTTAATACACTTAAGAGGGATTTCTCACATCTCAATAAAAATGCAATGAAAAGCACAGCTTAATAGCACAGTAGGCTTTAGCTAAGTCGCTTTAAAAATAGTCAGTGGACAACACTGGCTTTTTGCTCCTCAAAGCCATTGTGTAATTAATAAGTAGGCAGTGGGTGCCAGCAGGACTTTGCATGGATACAGTTTTGGGTAAGGACAATTAGGGCCAAGGGTAAAGAAAGGAAAAAGAGATCTCATTGATAATACTGAGCAGACAGTGGGCTGATGCTCTGCTCTTCAGGCACCGTGTGGCAGGCGTGGAGTCAAAAGTCATGGCTCTACGCCTGTGAGGACCTTCTTCCGAACCTCCACGTGTTGTAGTCCCTGACAGCGGTCCAGCTGTAATCTCCACAATGACAGAGGATTGCATTAGAGGATTGCAAAAAAGACATCCACATCCTCTCCATGGAGATCTGGAAATTTGAGGGGAAGGAAGAGAGGGCACTGTTTTCTGCCTGCCCAAACGACTTAATTTCTCCACAATCCAGAGAACAAAAGCAGGCCTCTTGAGAGGGTGAACTTTTACCCCTTCCAAACATACTTACTGCAGAGGCCACAAATGGTTAAATGGCATGCTTTTAAATCCAACTTAAAGACCCATTTTTATTCCTTAGGTTCTGCTACAGAGGTTATACCAAATGTTCTGCAAGTAAATGCTGTCATTTTTGTTAACCATTTCTTTTTCCTTTAATTTGTTTCTTTACTTATTTTGTTTATTTATTTATTTATTTTCTTTCTTTCTTTACTTCAATTATTTCAATTTCTTTTTTCATTTTCTACTCATGATCCATGAATTAAAAGTTTTATGCTATATTCCATCTAGCATACTCCTAAACACTACACACACACACCGAGCGTGCCACATGAGTCCTGAAAAGTGAAGCCGTAACGGGACGTGAGACAAACTAAACAGTCAAATATTTTTTCCTAAAGATGGCTTCTCTCATTTTAGGCAGTTTTTAATCACACTGATGTTAGTTAAATTATTTGTTCTTTAAATAAGTTGGTTTTAGTTAGTTATCCGATGCTATAAAACCACGGGTTTTGACGTCATGATTGACAACTGAGATTGATAGCTTCTCTGAGCGCAGTAGTCACTGAAGCACAGACTTTTTTTCTGGAGCTTTAATTTCTACATTTCAAGAACTGTTTATTTCACACCGACATAATGAGTTGTTCTGCAGTATTAACCAATTCTGCAGGAGTGTGGGCAGGACCTTGATATCGCGGCTCCACTTCGCACTCACTAATGCGCAGACTCGGGCTCCAAGTTCACTATGCGCAGACTCGAGACTCAAGATGTCAGCGCCATATTGGCACTCTGGTGGCTTCACTTACTACATGAGAGAAGAGAGTGAAGGTGCGTCGTTTATCTTTTTTTACAGTCTAAGACACACACACATACACAAATACATGCACACGCTCTCTTTAACGAGAATATTCCACAACCAACTAACAAGTAGAAAATAATATGTAATTCTATGTATTATTATTACTCTTGCAAAATTCATACTGAAATCTGTTTACATATTTGTTATATCTACAATATAATATGACACTGCAATATGTATTTGGTACGAGAGAACACAGGCTCAACCTGGTCACTGTAATACCTGTAACCCTAATTAAAATAAAAAGAAAACAATGGTACTGTGGAAAATCAAATCCTTTCCAGATTCAAGTGGGTTCCAACGGTGGATTGAATAGCACATACATTCTTTGCTAATTTGCAAACCCTACCGGCACTGTAGAACAGCACGAAGGGCAGCATGTGTACTTTACTGTCAGGAAATTCACCAGATCCATACGTTGTTTGGACTTAAGACATAATCCCCTCCATTGATAAAATTATGTTGAATGTGTCTGGCTGGAGTTCTGCAACGAAGGATTTAGCACACATGCTTTTTCCTCTTTCTGGTTTTCCTTTAATTTGCAAATCTTGTAATCTAAGCCTAAAGCTGAGTGAACCAACTTCTAAACCAGCAGTGCTGTATCGGCCAAGACTGCAATCTGTTTTCCATTTGAGTGTCAAGACAGCATCCACACTGGTGGTTGACAAAAGCTGTTATTTCAAAATGATTATATACTAAAAATTGTGTGAGGACTTTGGTAAGTTTATGAACTATTTCAGTAAAGGGGAAAGAACCGAGCACAGTGCAGCCTTTCAAAAAAAAAAGAAAAACACAGAGCTAGGCTATTTACCAAACACTTCTACTGGAACATAGCAGCGGCAACACCATTCACCCGGAGGGAGAGGGTTATGGTTTTCAACACGAGGCATGTTTTCAGCATTAGACCAAACGTTGCTGGAGTACAAAGCCAAACCGTCAGAGCCTGTCTCCATGTCGGGGCGGACACGGCGCGTTTGGCTGCATAAGTGCCGGCAGAGCAAAGCTTTAGTCTTGGAACGGCTGGGACGGTGGTCTCCATCAAAGTGTGCTGAAGACAGACTTCCTTATTCTATTTCCTCGGGAGGAAATATTGAGTTAAGATTTGCAGCAGCAGCGGAGGAGTTCATTTTAAGAGGTGGCAGACATAGCTGAGGGGAGGAGAAGAGCCAATAACTGATGCGCCCTGCTCCCTCTCACTCCCTAAGGGGGCATATTTCTCACAGATCGCAGTCTGACTCTGTTAGGAGTCCATGGTTGCAGATCTGGCCCTCTGGAGCTGACCGGGTCGGTCAGTCAGTCAGCAGGGTTTGGCCGTCTCTCTCCAGACCACTCCCTGGCCCCATCAGACCTTTGCTGCAGGTTATTATGTATAACAAATTACAGGTTTTCAAATGCACTTAGGATCTGTAGCTCATAATATCTAAATGTTGCAAACACTGAGGGATGTGGCTTAGACTCTACCATGCTTTAAAACGGGAAAAAGCCATAAACCGGACAACGACGGAACATTCCATTAGCACATGGGCTTCACCTCATGAAGAGTTTTACATGTCTCCACTTGTGTCGCACACAGCAGGAGATGGATGCAAGCCTATTATATCCATAAAACATCACTTGGAGAAAAATCCAAAGATCTTAAATGCCCTTGACCTGCATACAACCCTGAACTGGCCTTTCTCAAATGAACGATAAAAAACAAGGTTCACGAAAAAAAAGTCTAAAATAATATTCTAAAATGTACACAGTTTTTTTTAACAGCTGAAACCTTAACAATGACAAATAAATACAATGTCTGCAAGAGCTAATTGAAAGAAATGTATATATCTGGTAATGAAAATAACCGACAACAATTTAATTATCAATTATACAGGCCTGTGCACTGAATTAGTGACATAACTTGACATAACATATCAAAAATACAGTAAAAATAGTAATATTGTGAAGTATATATATATATATATATGGGGTGTAACGGTACACAAACATGATGGTTCGGTACGTACCTCGGTGTTGAAGTCACGGTTAGGTACAGCAGGGGGGAGAAAACTAAACATAAAATTGCTTATTTTTTCTTCTTTTTATTTAACAGTGGTTTATTGAACAAATTGTGTCTATGTATTTAAATAAATTCAATTCTAATGAATATTTTCTTGAGGATAAAAAAAAAAATCTATCTAATCTAAGCTAATTCTATTAATTAAATATATAGGAAGCCTTTTCTTGCACATTACTATAATATTAAAGGTTATTATTAAAAACAAAGCCCAATCTATTAAATTTAGTTGCTATGTATTTTTAGATATAATAACCAACACTGTAAAAAACATGTAAATTGCACATAAGGCAGGTTTTGCATTAGCTTATAAATCTAAGTATATTTCCAATTCATTTTTGAAATATAATCATTTACACAGTTACTGTCATAGCTTGTTTTCATGACAAATTTATTAAAACATTATATCATTAAAACATTACTAAAATGTAAAGTGAATATATGCACTATATTAGCTTATGTATTCATTATATTTAGTGAAATGCTCCCCTCTAGAGTTCATTTCTCTAGTGAACTATCATACGGTGGACACTAAATGACTTTCCTGAGGTAAATGTAATGCTACATGAGATATTATTCTCAAGCTGTTTTATTGATGTCTTTCTGCGGTTGAAACACTGTTTGAGAGAGTACACATAAAAATATCTATGCATAGTAGGGCTGGACGATTAATCGTCCGAAATTCAGAACCTCTAACCGACGTAATTTTCCCATGTCGGTTATTTCGGTTTTTTAATCCTGTTAATACTTCCCCCTTAAAAACACACTACCGTGTGTGTAGCCACGTGACTCTGCCCCATCCAGTCAGTGGCATAAAAGCAACACGGAGGTGAACGCCGGTTCAAAACACAGTGATGGCGCACGAGCGGTGAGCCTTGCGTCTTCACTAAACTTTGTCAGTTGTATTTGTTTTAAGGTTTGCCAGTTTGGACATTCAAGCGATTTTAGATGATTGGATGTATATTATTTCGAGCTACCGTGCTCACGTAGCTGCATTGTGGCACGAACACTCATAAAAACAGTAGCTGCGCAAAACGTGAAGATCACGCACACAGAGAGGAACGCAGAAACTAGTTGTCAGCGCTGTCCTGTGATTTATCACTAAAGTAGCTTAGAAACTCAAAACTTATTATAGCATATATTTTTCTACTTTTAAAGTAACTATTTACAACCCACAGCTTCACAATTATAGAGAGACGGTATGACTAATTCACACACGCAATCGCTCTCATTACATACTGGTACTGTGCTAATTTATCTTTATCTGATTTACAATGAGCAGAAAACTGTAAGAAATGTTACGAACCATAGATAAAATAACTGCTGATAGTGAGCTGTTATGTCAGAGCACTCTTTCATTAGGAAAAAATATCCCACCCTAAATAGTCAATCATATTTACAGTACAAACCTTGTCAGTGAACTATGAGGGCAAAAAAAACAAAATCATCGTTAATTAATCGTAATCGAGGTAAAATGTTCAATTAATAGAGGTTTTGATTTTAGGCCATAATTGTCCAGCCCTAATGCACAGATCATCTGTTCTTCTTCTTCTTTAGCACTTTTTCCTGTTTTTGCTGTTAGTAAACAGTGTTGCATTACCGCATGCGCCCCCTTTTGAATTGGAGTGTGGATCGCCAGTGACTGACTGTATTTGTCATCAGACTGTATGCACCAACCCGTGACGTCCGTGCAGTGATGGTTCGGGACGAATACATATATAATTTATTCCTGTGAATTTTTAGTAGCCATTACTTCAGTCTTCAGTGTCACATGATCCTTCAGAAATCATTCTAATGTTGGTGCTTTTTAGTAACATTTCTTATTACTATCATTAATCAATGTTGAAAAATTATCAAAAAGAAAACTCTGCTTTTGATAAAATCCTTCTATTATTGAGGCATCAATCCCAGCTTGTGCTGAAACTGTGCTTGTGTGTAGCTGTAAAACAACCAGGAGTGACCTGCGAATATGAAAGCTCTGGCACCATGCATAACACTAGGCCGAGCTGACAGTGGAAGTGACATCGTCGTTGTGCACTCACCCCGAAGAGCCCGTGCTCTTGCACACGCCGAGGAGGGGCCGTTTCTCAGCAAAGCTGTCAGTGTTGAGGGAACCTGCAGCCGGAGGGACAGAAAGGGGAAAATTAACCACTGACCCACATAAAGAGGGACATTCATTAGCCACACGCATATGAGGCCCGTTGTCTCTCTGCCAAAGCCACCCACCCACCGAACTCAAACGTTAACCAGAAACTACCTCAACAGGAAGCGTGCTGATTGCATTACAAGAGATTTGTAATCAAAATTATGCCTTGAAAATGTCCTCAAAAATAATAAAAAAAACAAAGCGGGCACCACGTTCCTGTCAGCTTTGATATTCACACACTCTCAGCACCAAAAAATAATGCCCTCCTCCTCACAGAGACTTGAAGATCAATGAAATTAAAATACCAGCATGCAAGACATTAAATGGAGACAGAGAACAGAAATGCCACTCAGCGCAATGTGTTGAACGCAAACCATTTCTCTAATGGAGAAAGCCTTCAAAGCTTTAGGAGGAGTCTTCTGTCTGACTGGCTTTAATTTCAAGGCTTCGGAGGAATTACAGAATGGCAAAAGGCCGGTAGGCATATTTTGGGTGGAGAAAACATGTCGCAGTAAGTTTACAGATCCCATATTTATCTAATTCTCTTGATTTCCATTCATGTCCAGAGAGAAGAAGATGTTAGCCTTTGTGGAGCTGTAATTTGTGTAGCCATGCCATGACACTAATCAGCTCCAGAAAAGTACGGTCCTTGTGGCATGGCGTGTGAGAGCAAATGTGTCATTCTCAAACCTTAACACTTTAAAGGGCCTCTCCTCCATCTTCACTTCTCTGTCATCAGACATTGCAACTGGTCACGATATCCAATCATAATGCAAATACAACGGGCCTCTAAAAGACAACAGCTGCCTTCTATTTGAAAGTACAATTAAGGGGCAGAAAACCAAGCTGTGCTCCTCTCTGCCTGTAGCTGTGCACCTCGAAAACGGCTGGACTTTGAAACAAGTGGTTTTCATTTGTATTTTCCAATGCCTGCTTTCAATTCATGCTGAGAATTATTGAAGGGATTGTTTTCTGGACGACATAACAAATTTCCGTAAATAGGAGGGAATTTAAGAAGGTGCATGCAGTGGGATAAATTTAAACGGAGAGGAAGCAATGGCAGATTTTTTGGTCAGCTGTGGATATGATCGTCTATAGCTGTCACCTGGAAACGAATCACTGCAAAAACAGCAGCAGAAGTCAAAAACAGAACGGATGCGGAAAAAAAGTCAGTTTGCCTCTTTTGAGAAAGCAGAACTTCCTCCTTTATTCTGGGAAAGACCTTCCCTTATTAAAATTGACACCTATTTTCAGGACTTTCCAAATCCGCCCACCCAGCTAAAACAATTACTCTTTTTTAATCCCACTACAGTATGACACTGTTTGCGCCAAACAGATCGCAATCAGTTTCCCCACTTGTACAATTCATTTGATTTAGCTGAGAAGCGCTCTCCTCATGTGTTGGCCGTCTGCTGCTTCTTATTATGACAATTCTCTTTTATCCAAATCCAGCCGGCGTTCAATGCCTTTATTGTGCATTGTTTAAATCTGCCGAAAGAACAGAACGCAAATTCGGCACATAAATGTCACACTACAATATGACTCAGTGCATTTCATATTCTTTTTGTTTTTACATTTGATTATTCCCATGACACTTATTTAGCGAGGCATACTACAACAAAAATACTTTTTTTCAGACTGATTTCAGAATTTTAGATATGATAATATCCTGTTTTAGTCACAGAAATATGCAAAAATCACAAAATAAGAAGAAAAAATTAAAAAGGGACAGTTTGACGAAACATCAATATTTAAATCACACCTAATCAGGTTGCGCGTATTTTAGTTTAGTAAGATGTAGCGTGCATTCTTTTGTCAGAGTATTCATTTTCGTCCTTTAACAAATGGAATGAACGCAGGCATGCGATGGCCAATGAGTGAGCCGTGATGAAAGAGAAGGAAAATCTCAGAAGTCTGCAGTTCCTCTCTGCCAGAGCAGCGGTAAGAGTCCAGGCAGCCAGCTGACAGCACGCCAACATAATCGTGAAGGACTGATTTTAATATTATGATGGGAAAACAGCGGGGCTCTGGCAAGCGCTCTGCGCTATTAAGAAACAGAAGGTAGTCTTTAATTTAAACATGATATATGGAAAAGCCAGTAAGGAAGAGAGACATGGAACTTTATAAATTGCCACATCTCAGTCTAACTTGATTCGAAAAAGCATGTAACTGCCGAAAACTGATTTTACTTTCTGCAAATTTCTAGACAAATAACAGTGGCAAACATGACATGCTATTTATGTAACATACATGACATGTGAAATAAGTCTAAGCGTAGCAGGAGATCACGCTCTGTCAACGCATATTTCAATTTGGGGTGGACGCTTGTTCCTGACAAACTGAAAATTAAGATGTCACTGGAATGTAGAATTTGTATTAATATTTCAAAGCTGTTTTACATGCAAGACTTCTGTCAGGGGCTTCAGGACCCTTGTAGGTCTATTCTGGAAAGCAGTGAATAAAAAATAACAATGCTAAATGTAAAAAAATAAAATAAATAAAATAATTTTAATTCAATTTTATTTTAATTTTGTGCATACTTACCAATTTATATAAGAGAGGAAAAACACTTCATAAAAACATAAAATTTGTCTTTATATTCAGTCTATGCTACCGTTCAAAAGTTTGGTGTCAGTAAGATTGTTTTAGTGTTTTTCAAAGAGGTCTCTTATGATCACCAAAGATGAATTTATTTAATCAAAAATACAGTAAAAACAGTAATATTATGAAATAAAAAGAACCATTTCTATTTGAATATATTTTACAATTTATTCCTGTCATGGCAAAGCTGAATTTTAATCAGCCATTACCTCAGTCTTCAGTGTCACATGATCCTTTAGAAATCATTCTAATATGCTGGTTTGCTGCTCAAGAAACATTATCAATGTTAAAAATAGTTGTATTACATAATAGTTTTATAGCACTCTTTTTCTGCATTTTTTATGCAGTTAAATAGAAAATAAGTATAAAAAAAATAATAATAAAAAAATATATATAAATCTTTTGTAACCATGTTATAATCATTAATGTCAATTTTATTTAAGCTAATGTCAAGTTAACAACTTTGCATATCGGTGGGCTTATGAAGCATTAATAAATTTAATTTTTGATTTCAAGGACAAAATCTGGGCGAAGTATCAAAACTAGCTTAGAATCACAGACCTAAACTATAAAGTGGGCCCCAAAAATAATTTATTTTAAAGAACACATTCATGCAAATGTTTTAAGGGGACACTATATGATAAAAGTAATGCATGTATGTGGCTCTGAGTGGCTCTGTAGGAGAGAGACAGAGGCAGTGGGGTGTCTGATACTGACTGATATGTGGAGCAGGCAGGATCCTAGCAGTTCGTACAGGCCCGTGTCGCACCGAGAACAGCTCCTGCGCCTCCCCATTCAGCTGCAGAGAGAAGAAACAAACAGGAAAACTTAAAAGACCATGGACAGTGATGTTAGAGAGATAAACTCAGTTCAAAGACACAGAAAAGAGGACAGTGGGTGTGTGAATGTAGTGATTCATAAACTCTGAAGGTGCGTATGGGTTTGTACCGGAGCCAAATCACAAAGGTTATCAGGCCAAAGACAAAAAGGGATCCATAAAATTATACTTTAGAATAGACGGGGCTCCAACATTTTATCGTTTATTTGTACATCAGCTAACACGTTAGATTCGAAAGCGTTGACACAGAGTGTGTGACTGAGAAACACCCATGACGAATGCCCTAAATACTGTGGCATCCGTTTGGAACATTAACAGACATAAAAGTACTTGACTGTAAATCACACAATGCTCTGTTTGGTCTGCAGCGGCTGTGATGTGGTTTGATAATGAGTCACCCAACAACTAGAAGATAAACATCAGGCATCTGTGGACAAACCAAAGCAATAAGACACAAAAAAAAAAAAAAAAAAAAAACACTGCCATGTAATGTTATCTGGCCTTCGGATATGAACGGAAAACGGATGAAAGCCGCAACACTCAATACTATCATTGACGAACATGTTCTTAAATGACACTTGTGCTGTTTTCAAAGCTAAAGTATGTTTTTCATAGTTTAAATTATCCTACCCCAGTTTAACGGAACAATTCACCCAAAAATGAAAATCATTGTTGAATCACTTACTCATCCTCATATTGTTCCAAACCCTGTATGACTTTGTTTTTTCAGTGGAACACAAAAGGAGAAATTAAGAATTTTGAGGCTATTATCTTCCATATAATGAATGTGAATGAGCACTGGGGCTGTCAAGCTCCAAAATGACAAAAAAAAAAAGCTCCACTGACATTTCATAAAAGTGTTAAATATGACTCATTCCATGCCTTCTGAAGTCATAAAGTAACAGATTTGTGTCAAGAACAGATAGAAATTTAAGTTATTCAAACTTTGATCTTGGAGAAGTAGAGGTGGGAAATACTGACATTCAATTCACAAACTAATCATTCTTTTGAATTGGATCTTTTCAAAGAATTGATTCATCCAGTTCATAACAGCGATCTGAATTATTTATTCACAGTGATTTGCAGTATTGGGGAAAGTTACTTTTAAAAATAATGCATTACAATATTGCGTTACTCCCTAAAAAAGTAATTAATTCTGTTACTTAGTTACTTTTTATGAAAAGTAATGTGTTACATTACTTTTGCATTACTTTTTTCTCAGCTGGGCTGGCAGCACAGCTGAAAGGTTTGTTTGAGCTGCGCTCTCTACTGTACAGGCGTAAATATGAATTTCCTGCAGCCTGAGGCTTATTCATTTCACTTTTGATGTGTGTTCATAAAAATTAACTAACTTTAGTTTTTCTCAACAAGGGGACAGGAGAGCTGTCAGTCAATAAATGGGAAAACAAAGTAACTTGCATTACTTATTTGAAAAAGTAACTCCGATATTTTGTTGTAAATTTAAAAGTAATGTGTTACTTACTAGTTGCGTGAAAAAAGATCCGGTCACAGGTGTTAACATCTCATATATATCATATATATATATATATATATATGTTTTTTTTTGTTTGTTTGTTTTTTTTTGGGGGGGGGGGGGGGGGGTAAAGTACCCCTTTATTATGAATATCCAGTTATAAGTAAGGCACTAGTAGTAGGTTGATTTCCCTGAAAAGTGACTTGTGGCTCTGTGCTATTGTTTGAGCATTCAGCACTGGCTTAGCCAGTGGTGTGGTTTTGTGAAGATGCCATTTGGGGGCAAAAATGTGGTTGTGAGAAATCAAAGAACAATGGGGGGCAAACAAAGAAAGATTTGTTCACAGAGCAGGACAAATCAAGGAAAACTGACAGAAACAAACTTCTCATGAAGGAAGGAGGGTGAGCCAACAACTAAACCACAAAACTAAAGCTACCATGTACCCCGTCAACGTGCTCCCGCCCCCCAAAAAAAAAACAAGGACATGACCGTGACTAACTAGCACAGGCTGATATCCAGCACATAGAACGAACAGCTACATTTGATGGACTTGGACTGTAATATCAATACAAACAAAAATCAAATTAGTCTTAATCACGTCATTCTCATTCCGACACTGTAATAAGCTGCTGGAAATCCAGATCTGTGAAACCAAAGCTGGGAGTGGCATATCACATCGCAAGGGTGGAAATATTTTGAAATCCTACAGCCTTTTATTCGAGCTTTTTGTTTTAAGAATTAAGCCCTGAATGTGCGTCTCTATGTGCGTTAAATTACAGAAACGTCCTTTATCACATTACTGGACATAATCCATGTGTCTCAAGCAGATAAGCCCACAGAGGATGATCGCTCTTTTTGCACAATTAGTAGCTTTTTTGAATGCAGGATCAGTCATGTTTTTATTAAAAGAGCTCGGTGCAGACTTTGGAGCTGCCAAGTGGGAGATTAATATGGCATCTACAGCACGGCACATTTGATGTGAGAGAGAGAGAGACAGAAGGGGACAAAACAAGAGAGAGAGGTAATGCACGCGGGCCACCACAAAACAAAACCCCCAGCTGGCAAATGGGGCAGAGGAATAATGGAATTTAGCGGATTGTGAGGTTTACATTAATGCGACTGTCATTGTGCATTACCAGACTGCTCATCCTCGCTTTACACGGCTTTAGTGATGGCATCCATCACCAACCTCTCAGCTATTACATTACTATTTATCACAGCAATATGCAAAATTGAGGCTTCTTGGTTGTTTTTCCGTCTTGTAGTTTTTAATTTAATTTACATGGATGCAGTGTAGAAAATGAGTTTTGTTAATCTCCAGCCACTCAATGTGATGGAATTCTGCGAATCAGAGTGAATAAACAGCATCTGGAGCTGAGAGAGCTTTGTTTATATTCTTAGAAAGCAGAGAGCATCTGAAAGCAGAGCAGACCGAGGACAATGCCCCACATTAGGCAAGAATGTGACAACGTCTTGGTCTCCTGGCCTGCTGGTATATGATATGATAGCAATTTTAAATACGAACTTCTGATCTGCTTCCTAAAATACACTGCAACAACCTAAGTATTTAAAATGTTCAACACAATTATCTTTTTCTTTCTGTGAAGGGAATGGAATATTTCATCTGAGAAAAAGAAACCCTAAAAAACCCTATTAAATATTCCAAGATCCAATTCAATATCTACACTCTGAGAAAAAAAAAAAAAAAAAAAAGTAATATACCGTAAAACAATGCATTCTGGGTAATATTATTTGTCATTTTTGAGAAAGTAGCTTATAGGTTACTTTCTCAAAAATGGCAAATAATATTACCCAGAATGCACTGTTTTTACAGTATATTACTGTTTCAATGGAAAACAGTATTTTACTGTGTAAATGTTTAATTTTTTTACAGCTATTTTTTTAGAGTGTAGAGAGCAGGCGACCAACGTAATGCATTTTATACATAAAACAATACTAACTAAGATGTAAACAAAATGGGTATAATTAAAGGCTTAAAAATAATATTTAAAAACAGAAAACGTGCATGACAAGCACACAATATTGGCACAATATTGTCTAATTATTCAAATTATATATTAAAATGTAAGCCTATACTAATAAGCAGATAATTGCTTTTCATGTTAAGGCAAGTCATCATCATTTATACTATTTTCTCTAAATTAACTCAAAATAAAGCTAAATAAACAGTAAAAACTAAAATCAATCGTATTAAATGCAGCAGGTGAATTTAGACATAACATGTACAGAATGAAAAACATATTCATTATAAGATTTGCTAAAGATTATGTTTAACAATTATTTTGTGCTTTTAAAGTGATTTTTTTAATTAAGGGATTTTAAAGATCAAATTTTAAAATCAAATAAATACCTAATATCGACTGATGCCATTATATTAAAAAATAAATAAATCTTGTTGAACACAAATTGATCTGGGATAGAAGAAAGTATTTAAACACCTAAAAATTATACATATGACCCTTTACTTATTGCATAAACCAGGCAAAACCCTTTCAAACAGTGAAATGCAATGGGCTGCTTTAATAACAACACCAGAGCAGACACCTCCAATGTACTGCATGTCATCCCTTTACTCCAACACCACTTCAATTAGTCCCATCTAATCTTCCTGCTATCTCCTGCAAGCCAGCAACACCTCCATCAAAGATTCCGCTCCACCGAGATGCTAATGCACAGGAACGCAGAAATGTACCATGGCTAGTGCCACTCCTGCTCCTCCCTTCAACGCCATTACAGAAGGTGTCGCCTCAGCAACTGTCACGAACACTTTGCAGGCAGCTCGCTGCCAGACAGTGTGACTCTTTCAACACTTTCACAAAAAGTGCGAGATTAATTCTTGTGGAGAATAGTGAGCTCATGTCTGTGATGATGCTCAAATGCATCCAAATTCATGACATAAAGAAGTGCAATTCTTTCCTGAGATGATAACTGTCATGACATTTCTAAAAGAGCCAGGGTGAAAAAGAAATCACATCACTTGATAGATATCTTGATCTCTATTACCATATGAGAAACCTTTAATATCGAAATGCTGACATTTGACATTTGATTCAGAACTCTTCACATCATTAACCCAAAATCTCTATTCTTCTAGGACACAGCCTTACCTTTGTCTATGGCGGCACCAAGTGGTGAAAAAGAGTAATAGCATTACACAAAAACTAAACGACAGCAAGTCAGCAATACCAAGCTAGTCAAAAAGATCAATCTTAAGGTCCTCTGTGAGTCAAATTTGAGTTAACATAAAACTTGAATACAAAATTGGATAAAAAGATGGTAAATTTCTCTATTCACTTCCAAAATGAAGGACAAATAATACAGTTTACACCAGGTTGTATGAAGTAGAAAAAAAGTCAGTACTGGATTTACCACTGATCTTCACTGTCTACACTATCATTGTCTCCAAAATGAATGATTTCTGGGTGGTTTGCCAATGCAAAACATTGTCAGTGTGAACATCCCCTTAAAGCGATAGTTAGCAAAAGAACACTGGAACAACTTAAGGGTGAGTAAATGATGACAGAATTTTCATTTTTGGGTGAACTATCCCTTTAAGGCAGCCATACAGAAAAACTGGTCAGGAGAAAAATACGCTGGTTGTGTCCAAAATCACATACTCTCTGAGTAAGTAAATTTTTTTCTTTTCTTTTTTTTTTTTAAAGTATGTTCTTTTTAGTAGGAATGTGTGTAGTATGAATGCAATCCGTACATACTACATTTGTCATGTGACCAACAGTGATGCATCACTTCACTACTATTCACAACCCTCATGGATAGCAATGTGTCCACTGCGTGTGCATTTCAGAATCTCGCAGGTAGTAGTAGGTCATCCGGGTACTTTTTGGCCTACAGTTCAAATAATGTGAATTCGGACATACATATACTTTTTTTCATCAAGTATGCATATTCGGATGCAGGCAGATAGACGGTTTAAAATGTACTCACTGATATGCTCCAAATCTGCATTCCATCGGTGTAGCCAATCATCAAGCAGAGAGGCGGGTCAGTGCCGCTGCCATGCATCTCTTGGAACTCTGGTAGGCGGGCCACATCTGGACACAGGACAAGAAACACTCGTCAGCGTAACAGAAATGAAACAGAAGTAAAACAGCAAGTAAACCACAAAGTTTTCACATAAGTGTTAAACAAAGCAATAAACAAACAAGATGCAGATGATCGTAACAATGGAATACTTCAATAATGATTCAAAAGTTGGTGAAATATATCATCTTTCTGACTGACACTGTTTATTCCTCAGATGAAAGGGAAAAAGTAAAAGCAAAGCTCATGGCTGGGTTGTCAATACAAGTCTTATACAGTTAAGCAAGATGTGCCATTTGTTAAGCAAGATGTGTCACTTGTGTGCTAGGCTATATATATATATATATATATATATATATTGGGGTGGGACGGTTCAGATTTCTCACGGTTCGGTTTGTATCACGATTTTAGTGTCACGGTTTCAGTACAGTTCGGTGCTATGTTCAGTAAAAAAAATAGGACAATTGTCAAATAAATACAAAGAAAATAAAAACAAATAATCTAACTACAAGAAATGGCACAAATAAATACATGAGAGCTAAGATACAAATAAAATAAACAATGCTTTACAGGTTTTTCAGGTATCTAACAGCTTTCAGGTACAGAAATTGAATAAAGTAATCAAATATAAAATTACACTGCATATAAACTTCTTTGAATAGTTAAATAAAGATGAAACATTATTGAAGTTACAAAAGCTATTCAGTCAAGAGTGATTTCTTCGTCTTTTGTCGTTTGATTAACATTAAAAACATAGAGCAGGAATATTGGACTGCTGTCCGTTTAAGACATAATTCAACGACTCAGTACACTGATACACATGCTTTGTCTGTCTCGTTTTTCTCCTAAGACATAACCTACTATGTTTGTTAGGATACTCGCTAAGATGGGCATGTTGACATAATTTTTGTGTGAATCTGTCCGTTTAGGTGCAAGACTTGAAAGAGATTTTGCGCGAGAGTATTTGCGCGCTCTGACGCGGCTCTCCATGTACGCGCTTCGGATGAGCGCACACACAAATCTCCTCACAGCGCGCGCGAGTTCTCTTTCGCGTCTTACGGATGTTTAAATTGGCAAGGTTTAAATGTGTTTAGTTTAAACACAGATAGCAATGTGAGCTGTTCAGGTCTCCCCTGCGCTCGGGTCGCGCGCTATCAACAACCGGGTGATGGTGGTTATAGAGCTTTCGGCACGTCATTGAACATTTGTTTACAACGAGTGACTGTTTTGTCCATGTTCTTTTGATCATCGCTGTTATAACGTATTGGGAAACTAGAATGCATATCCATCGACTGAAACATACATTAGCCAAATCCGTCTGTCTGTTTTGCACGTTGTTTTCAACAAACCATATTATAGATGTGTCGTCAGATTTAGCGTGCAAGCGCGTGCCCTTGCGTGTTTTTACAGCGAACCGTCCCACCCCTAATATATATATATATATATATATATATATATATATATAGAACCCCAAACTTTTTAAATGGAAGTGTACGTTGGAAATGTTTCTTCGACTGGGTAAAAACACAGTATCAAACTTTGGTGGCTTGCCTTAAAAATAAATAAAAATGGATCACAATACTTGGGCCCTAAGACCCAATGTGTTTATATGCAGAATGCATCAATTTATTGAATACATGCAAAACAAAATATCTTTTCCACAATATCTAAAACAAAAATAAAATAAACTTACCATTGATGTCTGTTTTTTCAAAACGGACCCAAACTATCTTTTCTTTTTCATCATTTGGAGGTGTCCCAGTGTATGCCTAAAATTTCAAAGATGGTGATAGAAACATGCATTACAAAAAGGCTAAATATTTTCAAAACAAATCGTTCTTGCTCTCACTATCAATCAATTTGTTATCTAAACTTTTAAATGCTCTCAACAGTTTTACAACAGAAATATACTGATACCTTGAATTGTCCATGGATCAACATGTCATGTACGTTAAATTACAACAAGAAAAAATTTAAATCTCCATGTTTGTACACAAAAAAAGCCATAAAGAAAGCATTTACCTGAGGGACTACATCCTGCAAGAACGTAACTACGCTCTCCATGTATGACTGTTCTCTGCAAAAGAGTAAACCCAACTGTCAACAAAAAAAACATCCACACAAGAGGAGACCAGACAATACCAAAAAACTTGATCAGCAATGAAATATTTTGTCCCTTTTTTGTTTGTGACATCTTAATATTTACAATAATGAACATTTGGTTGCCTTTACAAATTCAAAAACACTGAAATTTCATTCACTAATGATTCATTATGCTCTTACGTTGCAGCCTGTGCTCGAACCACAACCCCACCAGCACAGCGGCTCGGTCTGCGCGGGGAGTCAGACGCCATGGCCAACCACTCAGTATCCTGCTGGACCAGAGTATGAGAAGATAAGGTCATGATTTTCACATGATCATTACTCTAAACATCACTGCAGAGATGCCTCACTTTTAAGTACTGATCATTCTGATCTCTATTACCCTAAATTTCAACATAAGTAATAGGTTAGAAATGATAACTACATCACTACAGGTCATCCACCTTGCAGGAGGATGTAAACAAATAAAGCACAGATGTGCCTGGATCAGTTTAATCTGCACCATAGGCACATTCCTATTAAGTATTGATCCTTTAAATGATCTATAACACAGACTAGTTCAGACAACAGACATCTGCGCGAGATAAAAGAAAACACTCTGAAGCAAGATTTACTAGTAAGCAAACTATAGGACCCTTTATTACCACCATAACTATGTGAGTAACTCTTGATTTAGTTACATTTTAATATAAATTTAACATCATTTATTGTGAGAAAGAAAGGTCAAGAGTGTGTCTGAGAAATAACAGCTGTCGGTTATGTCAGTACAAAAGACATTTCATCATATCAACTATCTCCACAGTTTGTCTGTTAGCTTAGCCAGTACCGCTATCTGTCATCATAAAGCTTCAAAGACAATAAACTGAGCAATGACAATGACTTATATGACTTCCTGAAAGAAATACATATAAAAGGTATGACAGAAATGTACAGGTGAATGTTTAATGAAGAGACATTTGTACTAACCCAAGGTTTTGTGTTTTGAATTCGGATCAACAGAGGTCCTCACAAAACGCCACAGTGAAGCTGACATGCAGCGGAAACAACAGATGCTTCAGCCAATCGGAGGTGAGCGTCGTAGACGAGTAGCCAATAGACTTACGACAGAGGCGGGCATGTAGTCATTTCTGACCAATCGGGGATGGCAGCAGCTGTTTAGGTTTTTTTTGTTCTCTGAACGATTCTGACGCGTCGTTAAAATTAACATTCACATCATGGTGGAGTGTTATATAAATCAAGGCTTATTTGGTTCGCGATCTTACGAGCATTTCCACATTTTAAAATGCGCACAGCAGCCTGAATATCGTGTGCATGTTACATCACGTCACGCTGATGTGTTTATTTACATCGAAGTATCGCGTGATGATCACCAGCCGAGCTACTTCGCTCAACCTCGGCTTTTTTCGGAAAAACGAATATTTAGACGTAGGGAAACTATGAATGGATGTTGTGTTTCTCAACTTCTAAGCATGACTTAAAATTATTTGAACTAGTAATATTAGAACAACTTAAGATGGTATCATGTAAACTAAAATCCTATTTCTTGTTTTAATTTGTCCCCTCGACAACGTTGTTTTTATTAACGAACATAGTTTTTTGTTGTAAAAACTTTTTATTGACCTGTTTAGCATAGCAGCACCTTCAGTTTAGAATGACAATTTCTCCCATTAGAGAAAAAAAAACAACGTTAATGAAATACTTGGAAACATTAAAATAAGCATAATGTTTAAAATCCATAATGCATAATTCATCAAATTCATGCTTGCATATAACATTAACATTAAACCTTATGACAGAGGGTTAAGACACCAGTGAACACTACACATGACGTTCTTGTTCAGTAAAACCATGTACAAAAAAAAAAAACTATAGCATTGATCCCAAGTAGATGAACAATTTTTGAAACAGGTGACATGTAAGCTGCAGGGAAATATCTTCTCAGAAGATACGGTTTCTTTTTTTGGTCATTTTTCCCCACAATCTTCCCATCTTCCACAAAGACTGCACAAATTCAACTTAAAGTGCAAAAATCCCTAGTTGACCAATCATGCCTACCTGACAGACCTGAAGCATAACAAAATTGGACACATAATGGAGGAAAAACTAAAACTCATTTAAAATCTAACAAAACGTTTTCTTTTCATTAGTCTTCAAAATAGTAAAACATACATAAAACACACTGAAATTTGAGTGTCGTGAATGGAAGTGAGTGATTTTTCTTTTGACATTGTTACTTGCTTCAGGATTTGGTTTCTCAGTAGCTTATATGAACTATATGAATAATGTCTGACTGTCCAGCGTGAATGTACAGATTGGATTGTAATAGGACCACGAATGTCAGCAAACACATACAGTAGTCTTCCCATGCTGCTGAATCAGCGTCTGGACATTTTCAGACTGTTTCTGACCACTGTCTCCACCATCGCTCCTCGCAGAGGACTGTACGCTCGGTTTCTGTGAGGATGTACATAAGGACTCTTTAAGAGGGGACTGGGACAAACTAAGACGGGGTTTCTTCAGCACAGGTGAGGAGGAATCCTCTAGCACCCATTTGCCTGTAGGCACTCTATCACAATTGGCCTCATTTTCCAGTGAGTCATTACAAGGCAGGTCCTCACAGTTTGTAAGGCTTTCAGGAGATGATTCAAATATCGTGCTTGTGTCACAGCTGCCATTTTTCTTCTCTGGGATGTGCTGTACTTGAGTGTCAGGAACCTAAAAAAGAAGGAACTACATATGAAACTTGAGTGTGGTGTTATTTTTAATCTTAATCTACACTGCTGTTTTATTGTCAAATAGAAAATCATAAACATTCCTAACCTGAGTCGGCAAAGAGTCAGTGCAAGATTCGGGAACAGAGCCACACTTTGGTCCCTGTAGATTATACACAATCTCATAAGGTGGCAAGCACTCACTGGATGTCCCGAACGGCTCCAAACAGATAACAATGGCACTGGTATTATCAGCACGGAGCATGCGTTGACGCCATCTCAGTAAGGCATGGTTCACAAGCAGAACGGCATTTGAAACATTATCCTTTTGGTTCTTCGCCTGTTGGAATAAACATTTAGGTAAGTGAATGTTTCTAAAAGACAATAACATTTCTTGAAGCATCATTTTACATTATTCACCTTGGCATTGTCATTGTCCTGACAAATAGACACAGCCTCCTGCGGTGATACCATGTTCCATAACCCATCACTGCCTAAGATGATGTAACGGTGCTGCTTTAAATCTAGCTTGATAACAGCAGTATCAGGCTCTGGTGACACTACAAACTCTCCGCTGTAGAAGTCGTAACTCCACAGATCACCTGAAGACACATTCATGCACATTACATTACTGGATATGTACAATAACAAACAAAAAAACATATGTAAAAATCAGTTGCATTTGGACACATTTATTCAGTTAAGTTTTGACTTGCATTGCAAGGTCTATAAAACCTAGGTAGGTCTAACAGTAGTATTATTCAGGTAAGAAATACTACACAAATTGTACAATAACACTGCATATTCTTCACTGTATAAATTAAATATGGATTAGTCCTTGTTAAAGCTAAAAGTTATTCAGTTAAAGGGATAGTTCACCCAAAAAATGAAAATTCTGTTACTCACCCTCATGTCGTTCCAAACCCATAAGACTTTCGTTCATCTTCAGAAGACAAATTTTTTTGATGAAATCTGAGAGCTTTCTCTCCCTCCACTTTGACACTTCAATAAGTTCATAAAAAGACTGTAAAACTAATCCATATGAATTGAGTGGTTTAGTCCAAATTTTCTGAATAGACACGATCACTTTATATGATGAACAGATTAATTTAGTCTTTTACTCACTGAAAAAACATTCATCAGCACACACATCAGTTGTGGTAAACGGAAGATCAAGCATGTTTGCTTGACATGCGAGAACCGATGAGGTTCATTCTTGTGTTACGCAGCATGTTTGAGCATCCGCAAGAACCAATGAGGTTCATTCTCCTGTGTTATGCAGCACGTTTGAGCTTCTGCAAGAACCAGTGAGGTTCATTCTTGTGTTATGCAGCACATTTGAGCTTCCGCAAGAACCAATGAGGTTCATTCTCCTGTGTTACGCAGCACATTTGAGCTTCTGCAAGAACCAATGAGGTTCATTCTTGTGTGTTACAAAGCACATTTGAGATTCCAGAATAGGCTTGTTCTCGTGCATCACACAGGTTAGGTTGAGCTTCTGTTTATGTTTACTGATCAATGTTTATATGTGAATAAAAGTCTAAATTCAATCTATTCATCATATGAAGCAACTGAGTCTCTTCACAAAATTTGGACTAAACTGCTCAATTCATATGGATTATTTTTACGATCTTTTTATGAACTTTTTGAAGCGTTAAAGTGTCAGTTGCGTAGCTTTCTATGGAGGGACAGAAAGTTCTCAGATTTCATCAAAAATATCTTCATTTTTGTTTGGAAGATGAACAAGTCTTACAGGTTTGGAACGTCATGAGGGTGAGTAATTAATGACAGAATTTTCATATTTGGGGTGAACTATCCCTTTAAGAGTAGTGAGCGATTCTCTTTTTCTTTTGTTGTTTGATTAACATTAAGAACATCGGTCCTGGAGAGCCACAGTCCTGCAGAGTTTTGCTTCAACCCTAATCCAACACACCTGAACAAGCTAATCAAGGTCTGAAGGGTTACTAGAAAGCTACAGGCAGGTGAGTTTTTATCAGGGTTGGAGCTAAACTCTGCAGGACTGTAGCTCTCCAGGACCAGAGTTTGCCACTCCAGCCTCAGGCCATCACAGTCCTTTTGTCGAGCTCTGACAACCTTGCTAAACCTCTAATCAGCCAGTGTTGCAATTCCACATTCTGTTTGTTGTTGCTAAAGAACAGAGTTTATCATGGTGGCATGTTGCAATTTGTAGGGCCGTACACAGTCTCTGCTGACTTGTCAGATGCATTGAAACTCACTCAACATTGTCACTGTTTTTCCAAAAATGACCTTGTGTTACAAAATAGCTTAACTCTTTTGTGCACCTTACCAAGAGCTCGGGCCACAGCCAAAAATGGGATCTGATCGATGACGGTGCTCCTTCTCACTGGCCCATTGTGGGTGAGTCTGGGTCTCTTCCACACAACCCTATTGACTCCAGACTTTTTAATGACACTAGAGGAGAGATGTGTCAATGATCAGTTGTGGGTTCCACCATAGTTAAAGTTTAATACACAAAAAACTGCTAACCAAAGATATCCATAACTCTACCTAAAACTAAGCCTGACCTCAAATAAAACTTATTCACTAGTTAAACATTACCCTAAGCCGTTACAAAAAAAAAAAAAAAGATAGGGAAGACACTAATATTGGCCATTGGATGTTGGTCTGTATCGTGTTGATATGTTCTTTTAGACTAAAAGACAAAGAAAGCTTGTGATTAGATTATGTAAATGAGAACAAGTACCAGAGCAATGAGAGCGTGTCTGGTAATGTCCCAATTTTAAAGCTCTGGTTGCATAAACAAAAACCAGTCAGACCACTGCAGACACACAGGGTTGAAGTTTGTGTTTTCCTGATCAGTGTTGACATAAAACAAAAGGATGATGATGGTTACATGTTCAGGTTAACCCACAAAGAGGACAGCACGAAAGTCTACCATCAAATCACTAAATAATCTCTTCCAACTGTGTAACTAACACATCCCTCCACACATCTTTTACCAAAAGCAGAAGCTACCAAATGTGTGTGAATACAGTTTAAGTTTGTGAATATAGTTTGTGTGATTAGTTTGTGTGACTAACTGTTTGAATGAACAAATCACCTGCCACCGAGCCCCTCTATTCTCTCCCTTTCCTTCGGGAGGTCAGGTTTATGGTCCTGCGTAATTTCCACGGCTCGAATCAACTCGTCAGAGGGGTGATCCTGCACCCCCAACACTACTGCTGAGTCCCCGACGTGGGCAACATACATACGGTCACGTCGTATTACGACAATACTTGCAGTTGTGCCCGATGTGCTAGGAAGTCCTGTAACCGTCTTTGGCCATTCCGCTATAAGAAAGCAGATTATAATAAACAGATTAGATTTTTCAAAATAGATCAGTGACGACTTAAAGGGCTAGTTCACCCAAAAATGAAAATTCTGTCATGTATTACTCACCCTCATGCCGTTCCAGACCCGTAAGAACTTTGTTAATCTTCGGAACACAAATTAAGATATTTTTGATGAAATCCGATGGCTCAGTGAGGCCTGCATAGCCAGCAATGACATTTCCTCTATCAAGATCCATTAATGTACTAAAAACATATTTAAATCAGTTCATGTGAGTACAGTGGTTCAATATTAATATTATAAAGCGACGAGAATATTTTTGGTGCGCCAAAAAAAACAAAATAACGACTTATTTAGTGATGGCCGATTTCAAAACACTGCGTCAGGAAGCTTTGGAGCATTATGAATCAGCGTGTCGAATCAGCAGTTCGGCGCACCAAAGTCACGTGATTTCAGCAGTTTGGCGGTTTGACATGCGATCCAAATCATGATTCGACACGCTGATTCATAATGCTCCGAAGCAGTGTTTTGAAATCAGCCATCACTATATAAGTCGTTATTTTGTTTTTTTGGCGCACCAAAAATATTCTCGCCGCTTTATAATATTAATATTGAACCACTGTACTCACATGAACTGATTTAAATATGTTTTTAGTTCATTTATGGATCTTGAGAGAGGAAATTTCATTGCTGGCTATGGAGGCCTCACTGAGCCATTTTATTTCAACAAAAATTTCTTAATTTGTGTTCCGAAGATTAACAAAGGTCTTACGGGTGTGGAACGGCATGAGGGTGAGTAATACATGACATTATTTTCATTTTTGGGTGAACTAACCCTTTAATCTTTGTGTTTAAAACAGATAGTAAAATTCTGTCATAGATGTGGAAGAAAAAGGGGAAATTTGTCCACTGTGTTTTTTTAATGTAATGACAAGTGCATGGAGACCAGGGGCAGCCATGCTAGACATTCGGCTTCAACTCTTCATGTTCCATGTAAGTAAATCGTTCAGGTTTGAAATGATGAGGGTAAATAAATGATGAACATTTCTGGTTTAAATCCTTTTAATGCAGAAACAATGACATGTTAATCAATTTTACAATTGGTCATACAATAATTAAGGTCATACAATCACTCTGAACTCTGCTGTTAACTTGGCGCACCTGGCCTGAAGTTAACTTCCGGTATGTGTTTGTTGAACGGGTCTGGTAGGAACTTTGTCGCATTTAAGTTTGGCCAAGTAACGGTTCTTTTCTTCTACCGGTAACCTAAAAATAATAATGGCTAGACATAGTTTTAACTTGCTAGCTAATGTAATTTACTTATTTATTTTGCTTGCTATTAGAAATAATCTACTCTAGGCCCTGTCCCAAATGGCACCCTAAACACTCGCGGTCTTCCTACGAGTCCGCACTTTCGTAACGTAATGCCGCTTTGACTGTCGGGAAGATTTCACCAGTGCGGGCTCGGCAAAAGTGCGCATCGAGGGCGAATATCGACAGCAAAGGGGGTGCTCGCGAGCACCCTTCTGAGACCTAAAATTGACAAATGGGACACTCTACGATCTCGTGGACTTAACGGACACACGCACGCGGCAGCCGTTTTAACTCCACAAGATCGAAAGTGCTATGAAATGTGCCATTTGGGACAGGGCCTAGAGGGACTCTGTTATTGATTTTTTTTTTTTTTTTTTTTTTTTTTTTTGTGGAAGTCTACCGGAAGTTAAGTTTGGGCCACAAAACATTTATGTTGTTGCCGTTGAAACCGTCTATATTGATTTTCTTGTATTTTCTAGATGTGCCTTTATGTTTGTTTATGTAATAAATAGGTATATAATATGTAAAAACATTTATTGTTTTTATTATCAGTAGTGGTATTGCATGACACGCTAGTCATGTGTTGTAATCATGTGGCGCCCATGAGGGGGCGACCCGCTCCATGTAGACAGAGTTTTATTTGTTTTTTGTTTTTTTTACAAGACTCAAATAAAACTAGACTTCATATCATGTGAGTGTACGTTATTTAAATTATATTTCTTAAAACATCCGTTTTAAGATTTTTAATCAGCAGAAAATTACTACGTGCATCTAGAAAACTAACACCAGTTTGCAGCTGTCAGGAGTGTTGAGTTGTGTTTTCTGTAAGCATAATACTATTCTGATGTGCTGCCACTCAGGTTCAGATGTGGATTAGTTGTTCGGTGTGACCTCCAAGGGTTGTGCAACTTCTTTTGGCGGGATGCATCATGCATCTGATGTTGCAACCCTCATTCAAAATTATCATCTGCTCTGACTCTCTCCCTTGCACGTCCCTAAAATGGCAGGGACTTCACAAAGCATCGTTAAACGAGAACATATGTATATGTAACGTTCAATTTCAGAACTTACGTAATTTCTTCCACATGGCATGGTGACAAGAGATGAATCCCTTTCGCAAAGCCGCGCACACCTCGTCGTCGTCTTTTGACCAAAAGCCTCTTTGTTTTTTGATGTGGTCCCACAGATGGTCGCGAGCAAAGCGCGCGGCGTCCGGACCCCCGTGTCCGTCGAACACGGCGAACATAGCCACAGCCCGCGGACCAGGGGTGTGTTTGGACGAGCGAGACGAGGGCATCGACGCCTGCTGAAGAGTAGAACTAGGCTCATCATTTTGAACATACGTAACAGTGATAGATCCAGGAATGGATTCTTGGATTGAAGCGTCGGGGTTTTGGTCTTTTGCTGGTGCCTCGATCTCGCCACGTTCGGCGGCGTCCAGTTCATCCTCACTCGGCTCATCCTCCTGCTTCATCGTCATTAAGTCCTCCATGTATTTCCTACCGCCTTGGTCATAATAAATACTGGCTCGACATGAAAATATCCCATCCATGTTTTGATCGGACAGAAAGGCCGATAGAAGAGCAGCGTTTAATGCTTAGGCAGGACTCAGGCCGGGTGCGCGCTTTCCTCTTTGTTTACCTTCGATGTTGTGGGCATGCGCAGAGCCACTATGGTAATTCACGGGTCGCTGGAAGCCTTTATTTGACCTTTGATTTGATGGAGAAGGGCCATTGAGAATAATAAACATCTATATATCTACATTATCTTAATGAAGTTAGTAAATATAGTATGACAAGCATGAAACACAGTATTATCACATCACACACACATCTTTTAATGAAATATTAATTACATTTGATTACATTTCTTTGTATTCCAGAACCTGTATTGCAGTAGTTTTGACATGGGTAATATGTTTTTGTTTTGACTTTTCAGTCTCTCTTATATGGGTTGGGATGGGTGATGGCTGCACACACACACACACACATACATAAGGAGTCCTTGCTCTTACTTGTCTCAAAGGTAAAAGCAATAGTGAGTTATCTTGAAAATCAAGAAAGACCAGAGCTTATTGTGATGTCTATCCAGTGGAACTGAATAAGGCATTCAATAATTTTAGTGGATGCATCCATCCTAGAATAGACAGACAGATAATTAAGTGATAACAAGCAGAATCACCGAAGGACAGAGGAACAACGAGAAAAGAAAGAAAGCAAAACAACTACAACTGACTTCCAGCCACAGCCGTATGAAATCAACTGATAGATAGATAGATAGATAGATAGATGGATAGATGGATAGATGGATAATAGATAGTCCTTGTATGTCAAGCTGTTTCCAGCAGATGGTGCTGTAAGCCTAAACACTCAGTACCATGATCTGCTTTTACAACTCATTTCTTCATATTTTCATATTCTATGTTTCTGTATTCACAATTTCGTATTTATAATGTTAATTGCAAGTTTTTATTACTTCAAATGTATTTTTAATGTAAAAATACATTAATTCTGCCCAGTGCAGTTCAACAATAAATGCCTTTGCACAGTAATAACGCGACTTTATTAAGTATTTGGCAATGTAGATTTATTAAATTAATTATACTCTTCTCTTTGCTTTTTGAATCTTTTCTCTTCAAGCTATAGCAAATCAAATTGGTCAAATACCATACTAAATGACTTTTATTTTGTAATTCCGCCTCTTTTGACGCTCACATCCCATCTGGAAGTGGAAGCTAATGTTAACGGAAGTAGATTGAGTGATACTCGGTCTCTGTTGATCGAGTGCACCTTACAAGCCACTTTTAGGGGCGCTGCACTTGCCAGAGGTAAAACAATGTGAAATTGTAAAGCTCTTATGCATGAATTTACATATGTTCTTGAGTATGTTTGTATGTAATTTTCAGCTGCCTTTTTGTTTCACTGAACAAATCAAAAAACGACTTGAGCACGACTACTGAATTGGGCACAGAGACACTTGGCGGCTTCTCTAATGATATTGATACATTGTTATAGTCCACACACTCCATTTAGATACACAGTTTACTGTAAACACACTGCCAATGAATACAGACGTTTAGCTCGCTTGTTCGTAGTGTTGTGTTCTCACTAATACGCTTATGCGGGGCTTTATATAGCCTAGTCTGTGTTCATAAGAGGGTTTATGATGATGCCAGCCTCTCCAAATATTGTGTGGTTTGAATAGGGTC
The DNA here is from genome assembly GCF_019924925.1 of Ctenopharyngodon idella. NCBI lineage: Eukaryota > Metazoa > Chordata > Actinopteri > Cypriniformes > Xenocyprididae > Ctenopharyngodon > Ctenopharyngodon idella. Next base: position 29,491,651 of record NC_067234.1, on the reverse strand, counting down.
GTGTGATCACGCATGCAATTACATTTGTTTAAAAAAAAAACCTGTACATTTTGCCCCCATTGCATCATCTTTTATCTTGGTCTCTTCCCGTTTAGGTATAGGAGTTTCTTCAGCTATCCACCTTTTGTTTTAGGACAGGCTTCCAGCCATGGTGAGGCTCAATATTATCATTCTATCATACAAGATGTTCTTGAAATGTTTCTTGATCACCAAATCAGCATATTAGAATGATTTCTGAAGGACCATGTGACACTGAAGACTGGAGTAATGGCTGCTGAAAAAATCAGCTTTGCCATCACAGGGATATATATGTGCCCACATACATACATACATACATACATACATGCATGCATACATACATGTGTGTGCAGTGTTTATATAATTATATTTTATGTTAAACATGTAGTCAATAATATGCTCATTCCTGGACAAATTATTCCCAGTAGCAGTTCAGACCAAGAGGTCAGATCTGGTCTAAATATGTTGAACATGTCGCCCCAGGGTGGTAACCAAAAAAAAAAAAAAACGTAGTCACATTGTTGTTTCCTTAGTCTCATGTATTTGCTGCAGTTGTGTGTCATCTCTCTCTCTTCTCTCATGGTCAGTCTGCTATGGTGGATCTAAAGACAAAGGAGGAGAAAGATGCTGAGCTAGACAAAAGGATTGAAGCTCTAAGGAAGAAAAATGAGGCTTTGGTCAAGAGATATCAGGTGAATTCAGATGCTGAAATTTGATAGCCTTCTGCCAATTTGTTTATTTTGTGTACTAATAATGATTTATTTTGACTTGAAGAATTGGCTTTGGTTGTTATTCTTTGTACGTGCATTCAGTCCTTAAGATGCTCAGATTCAAGGCTTTTAACTTGATCAGATTTTATTAATTCATTTAGTTTACTTTTCTTTCTCTTGTGTCACTAGGAAATACAGGAAGATAAGAAGAAAGCTGAACAGGAGGGCATCGCTGTGACAGCAACTCGCAAACCCCGCCCTCATGAGCCTGAGTCAGAACGGAGAAAGACAGAGAAGGAGAACTTCACAGTGACAGTCGACTTGTCTAAACAAGTTGGGGTAAAGACAGACAGCAGAATGATTTTATAAAATCACCATTTAAAAATTATCCCATGATTTACTCACCCTCAAGCCATCCTAGGTTTATATGACTATCTTCTTATATATTATATTAAAATATGTTATATTAAAATATGTCCTGGCTCTTCCAAGCATGATAATGGCAGTGAAGGGGGCGTGAGATTTTGAAGCCCAAAAAAAGTGCATCCATCCATCATAAAAGTAATCCATACTGCTCCAGGGGGTTAATAAAGGCCTTTTGAAGCGAAGCGATGGGTTTTTGTAAGAACATTTTGTCTGATGCGACGTAGGATATAGGAGTATCGTAAGCTAAGATGCCTCTCGTGGTTTAAACAAATAGGGCTGTGCAACACACTCAAGCTCATCTTCTCTTAAAGCGAAATTCTCTGACATTTCTCTTAAAAAATTCTAGTTTTAGACTTCTAATTCATGACCAGTGTTTTGTTTTGCTCTATCCCCTGTGCTTCCGCATTTGTCATTACGTCATGTGTCAGGTTAGAGTTCACTCTTTCGCCCTAAATCGATGCGTACGGCTGTCTGTCGGAAGCTAGTTATTATAGTTAATAAAGTTTTAAATATGGATATTTTTCTTACAAAAACCCTGGAGCCATATGAATTACTTTTATGATGGATGGGTGCACTTTTTGGCCTTCAAAATGTCACGCCTCCTTCAATACGATGATAAAGCTTAGAAGAGCAAGGATATTTTTTAATATAACTCCAAATGTGTTCGTCTGAAAGAAGATAGTCATATACACCTAGGTTGGCTTGAGGGTGATTAAATCATGGGATAATTTTTATTTTTGTGTGAACTATCCCTTTAAATGGTGACATATTGCACACCCCTGAGAACTCTGATGTATATCTTCACAGCCCTGAAGTCCATAGTTTGTCAGACAGATGGCTCTTTAAAACTAGAATATTAAATGGGAACTGAATACACAAGCATGTATTGGATAAGTACCTATGTTTCTTAATTCTAATTTGATTTTTGAAGACCGGTAATGATTTGCATCAGCTTCAATAAAGAACAAGAGCCTGCAGAAGTTAATTGCCACTCCCATTCCTTACAGCTCTGAGGATTTTAATTTCCCACCTGGGGAAGGCTGAGACAAGCTGTAGAGCATTTTAATCAATACCTGTAGAGTTTCAGTGGATCACAGATGGTCCATGTAGCTGTGATTGAGCCTCCTATTGTGGTCTGTGAAGGTCATGCCTTTCAATAACTGGGATAAAAGAATTTTCTTAAAATAAACTTGTTAAACTAGACAGATGGACATGGAAATCGCTGCCCTGTAAAGAATCTGATTCACGGATATTGTGCATGGTAACATGTTATTTGCTGTTTTGATATTAAAAATAGTTTGTTAATTTTATTTTAGATTTATTTCAATTTTAAGTTTAAGTTGAGTTATAAAAATAAATAAAAGTAAAATAAAAAAAATAAATTGAAGCTAAACAATTTCAAAAAACAAAAGCACATTTTTTTTTTTTATATACTTTATTGTCTTTCAATTCAAGCATATTTCATACAATTATACCAGTAAACATCTCCTTTAAAGACATATTTTTTACCAATAATTATTCCTCTTTTTCATTCTACTTTCTCTTCCTTTCACTTTTTCTTTTTCTTTTGTGATAATTCCCATCACCAACACAAAAAAAATAAATAAATGATAATTAGAGACATAGCCAATACATACATAATTAAGCACTTTTACATATAGAAAAAAAAAAAAGAAATATATACACACAAATAAAAAAATTAAACATTCAGATATTCATTTCAAAATCTTATGACATCTAATTCCTAATAAGTAATTCCAATAGTATTATTTAAACATCAATTAATAGTAATATTAAATAAGTAAATAAAATAAAAAATAAATAATAATAATATTAATAATAATAAGTAAATTAAAAGGGAGGCAGAATTATAAAAGAAAGGTAAATAAAATATGCATTCCTTTATTTTTTATGATATATACTTTAATTTTAAAGGTGCCCAAATCTTTTCAAAATGTATACTTTTGCTCTTAATTTCATGTTATCCTCTCCATAGAGTGTACTTTAGAAAGTAAATCCAACCAATCACTTAAAACTGGAAATTCTTGCCTTCTCCAAAACTTTATTACTTTAAAAGCTGTAATTCTCAGTATTCTAAATAAATATAACTCATCTTTACTAAGTAGCCTAGGTCCTATATCCAAAACTATATGTTGTATCTTTATTATATTATATTATTATAAAGCACATAAAATTACTTAAACTAAAATGAAAACTGAAAATATAAAAGGTCATTCAAAATATTAATAAATAAATACTATCATTTGTAAAAAAAAAAAAAAAAAAAAGCTATATAAATATTATTATATAAATAATACTAAAATACTATAAGTTTTTATATATATATATATATATATATATATATATATATATATAATATATATCAAACTGTAATAATATAGAAATAATACTAAAATAACACTACCTTATGAAATTAACTGAATGAACAGGTCATAAGCTTTTTACTCATGGACTAAAAACCACAAAAACTTTATACTGCCTTTGTAGGAGAAGCGTGTGGTAAATGACAGGAAACCAGTTGGTAATCGTGGTGACCAGGGTCCAGAAGAAGAAGAGGAGGAGTCTGGTCGGCCTCACTGCGAGAGTCCCCCCAACAGAACCGGATCAGGCCGGCTGAGCAGAGGTGGCCACCGTGGGGGAAGAAGAGAGCCTCGTCCAAACAGAGGTGAACCACGGCCAGACAGACAGCCTCAGGATGGTGAAGGTGGAGAGGGTCCTGCTCGTACTGAACGCTCCTCTAGAGGAGGGCGGAGAGGAGGAGGAGGAGGAGGAGGAGGAGGAGGAGGAGGAGGAGGAGGAGGAGGAAGAGGAGGAGGAGGAGGAATGCAAGGAGGGCCAGGCTCAGACAGGAAATCAAAGGTCACCATTGACTTGTTCTTAATTATTTTGTAGTTGAGATATTGTAGAACATTGTTGCGGTACATTCATTTACTTACAAAGTCATTTGGAGGTGTGTAACATGTACAGAAAGGAGAAAGTAAGTCCCTTACTGCTGTTGCTTGCAAAATGCATTATTTATACACAGCGGTGCTTCTTCAAGCATATATTATATCGCTGTTAGACGAAACATTGCTGTTTAAATAAATATAAGGAATTTTCAAACACTGGCAGGACGTATTCTATTAAATGTTCTTTTTGAATATTTTAGATCTTGGAAAACGGTAACAAAGATTTAGTATCTAGACACCAGAATCATAACCTACAAGCATTCGTAATGAGTTGATATCCATTTTTTCATCTTCAGGAGTGGGAGGAGAAAAGAAGACAGAACATAGAGAAGATGAATGAGGAGATGGAAAAGATTGCTGAATATGAGAGAGGTCAAAGGGTATGTTTCGATCAACCCAACTTTCTCCTATTAATGTATCAGCCATTATCTATGTGATATTTTCACACACATTTATCCTTTGCAGGCTGATGGAGAGAAGAACCCCATCAGGAACTTCCTTGATGATCCACGGCGCAGTGGGCCAATCCCAGACATTGACCGCAAGGAGGGAAGCCGACGACACGTGCGCAACTGGGGTGGAGTTGACTTTGACAATGTGAAGACTGGTGCAGAGGTCGAGAAAGAATGGACGGTACTGAACGTTTTAATTTGTTTGGTTTAGCTTAAACCACAAGACACATACACTACTGTTCAAAGGTTTGGGGTCAGTAAGACTCCATTAATACTTTTATTTAGCAAGGATGCATTAAACTGATGAAAAGTGACAGTGAAGACTGTTTATACAACATTTTAACAAAAACTCTTTTGAACCATCTGTTCCTCAAAACTTCCCTAAAAAAAAAAAAAAACAATTTCCTCAAAAAAAAAATTAGGCAGCTCAACTGTTTTCAACAGTGATAATAATAAGAAATGTTTTTTAAGCACCAAATCAGCATAATAGAATGTTTTCTGAAGGATCATGTGACACTGAAGACTGGAGTAATGGCTGCTGAAAATTCAGCTTTGCGATCACAGGATCAAATTACATTATAAATGCACATATGACATACACAATTGCATAGCAACACACTCTGACCTGCTTAGCAACTGCATAGAAACACCCCGGCAACCACCCACAATACCCTGACATTGTGAAGGCACTATTTGCACGAGTTGGCACCAATCATTTTCTTCAGAAAATGTAAAAATCTTGCTTTTATTTTCTTATCTCACTGCCTTTTTTCATTTTCAAACTTTCGTTCTCTGTTTCCATCTCATAACAGAATCGTAGGCCAAGTGGTAGAGGCTCAGTGGATATGACTTTATCCATGACGGGTCGAGAAAGAGCCGAATATCTCCGCTGGAAAAAGGAGCGAGAGCAGATTGACGAAGAACGGCTGGCTCGTCACCGTAACGCCACCGGCCAGTGGAGACGAGAGTGGGATGCACAGAAAACAGATACAATGTGAGTTTCAAAGACAAATGGTGACTATGAATATGCTATAGAGCCATTAAACATTTAAAGGGCCAGTTTACTCAAATTTATTCCTGTCATGTTTTACTCACTCTCATTTTGTGTCCTACTTTCTTCTGTAGAACACAAAAGTAGAAATGAATGCTGCACATTCACGATATGGTGAAAAGAGACCAGTACATTCTTTAACATTTCATTAGAAGATTGTCATGACAGAATTATTATTTTGGGGTGAATTATCCCTTTAATTTCAGCTTTGACAATTTTTATTTCTGTCAGTGTTAAAAAGAGATAAAGAGAAAGACTCTGGATAGGATTAATGCATGCTGACAGGGTGAGAATAAGACAGCCAGTGACCCTGAGGCGTTTTCACAGGTTCAAGGAGGACTCAGCTGTGGCCGGAGAGGGCACACAACAAGAAAGCAACAGGAGAGGTAAATTGCATTTAAATCACAAACACACCCACCACAGTGACCACCTGACACCTGTTCTGCACAAACCATGAATGTCACCACACATTTTTATAGTGTCTTATATTTTATACAGCCAATCAATAGACTGTTACATGTAGTTACATGTACACATTTATACACATTTATTACATTTCTGCTTTCTGAAACTTGTCTTTTTGGCTGTTTGGTGATGTTCTGTGCTGTGGTCTCTCAGCAGCTAGGGGGCGCAATGCCCATGTACAGCAACGCAGTGGACCTTCAGGTCAGCTTAAGGCATGGGACTGTGTGTGTGTGTGTGTGTGGCGAATGTCTATTTACCCGCTTCACATTGACCCTAGTCTGAGTGCAAGCAAACAGCTGTTCCTGCACTGATAGTTTATAATTGCATCCCATTCTGTCATAATAAGTTACAGTGTATGGGTGTGTATCTGATTGGATTATCTATTGTCTTAAGATGCAGCTCTCTGGATAGCTCATAATTGCTTTCTGCCAATTGTCTAGCCATTATTACAAACTTGCTTCCAGGTTATTTTGCTGAGCAGAAAACATGCAACTGGCCACTTCACTTGATTGACCTTTTTTCCCTCCTTAATTCACAGTAAAAGCTGAGATTATTCTGTCATATAATATCATTAATGCAAGTAGCAAAACTGTAAATGAAGTGTTACTGTAAATTAACACTGTAAATTTAGAGTTTAGAATTCTAGTTTTGAATAATGGTAACAACTTAAAGGGTTAGTTCACCCCAAAATGCAAATTCTATCATTAATTACTCACCCTTGCGTCTTTCTACATCCGTAAGACCTTCGTTCATCTTCGGAACACAAATGAAGATATTCTTAATGAAATTCGGAAGGTTTCTGTGCCTCCATAGAGATCCAAAGCAACTACCACTTTCGAGGTCCAGAAAGGTAGGTCAATATTTTTCTAAATAAAGTGGTAAATTATGTTGGGGGGTTTTTTGCGCAAAAAAACAAAGCACTCGCGTCACTGCATAAAAATTGGGGTTAAACCACTGGAGTCACATGGATTACTTTAATGATGTCTTTACTACCTTTCTGGACCTTGAAAGTGATAGTTGCGCTGGATCTCTATGGAGGGACAGAAAGCTCTCAGATTTAATAAATATCTTCATTTGTGTTCCAAAGTTGAACGAAGGTCTTACAGATGTGGAACAAAATGAGGGTGAGTAATTAATGACAGAATTTTTGGGAGAACTAACCTTTTAAATTTTGGTTTTGACAGTAGTAAATAAGTTTGTAAACAGTTCCTCATCTTAATTTCCTTAAAAGCATTAACATGACTCAAATTCATTTAAAAAAATTTAATACCATAAAAAAATATATATAGATATATTGTGATTTGTGGAGGTCTTTAATTTGTGGACGGAAAGACAGGAGATGCTTCAGGACTCAACAGTAAGGATTTTATTCTACCTGCCTGATCAGGCCTGTAGTCCTGTGTTTTTTTTTTGTTTGTTTTTTTGTTTTTTATGGCCCCAACATCTAAAAACATGCATTTATATTTAGATTTATGATTTGACGTTTTATATTTAGATAATTCTTTATTCTTTATTAATGTTTGTTTAATATTTATTTTTACACTATTTAAATATTATTACACACTTAGTTTTATTTATTACTGAACTGGTCTTAAATTTTTGCAGTAACAACTCTTAAATTTGCTTTACTTAAAAATACACACAATATGGAGATACCCTGTAGACCTTGCATCCTCTGGAGATGTTTTAAATGAGGCCATCTGTACAACACCTAAAATAAAATGTTGTATTAATTATTTTTTTACTTTGGATCTGGAACCATTTGCAACTGCTAATTTGGGTACTTCAGTGTCATCCAGCAAAACTAATTGTCCAAAACAAAAACAACTTTATATCAACGTTTTAATTTTTAGATCTGCTCTGAGAAGAGTGTTGTGTTATGTTCACTGCATTAACCCTGCTGAGGCACAGTTTTCTAACTAACATCAATTTTGCCCTAACATTGTCATTCTCACTCTGTCTCCTAAATATTGACATTTAAAAAATGTCACTCACAACATACCAAAGTACCTCTTTTGCACCCAAGAAAGTCTTGCTGCTTCTGACACATGCTCATTTGCTGATATCTTGGTTTTGAGTGTTTCACAAACCCAGTATCTACCTCACAACGTTCAGGTCAAGTCTCATCACAGTGCTGTCAAATCAAGGGCACATTTGCATGTTTTTCTCATCCGTTCCCCTCCTCTCATCCTGAAGAGTGATGCACAGAGGGGCAATCCATCAGAATGACAGGTGGCCATCTGTTACTGTGAGCCCAGGGTCATCTCTCCACCACAGATTTCATATGTAGAATTGTTTTCCAAGGTCTTGCTTAGCCTCATGACATCCATCAAGGATAAATATTGCTCTAATCTCTGTTATGCAGAAGACAGCAAGAGGCCGCCCAAGGCACCAACCTTCGGGGACTTCATGGGACAGGGCAAACCCAGACAGGGAGGCCGTGGACGAGGGATGGGCCGCGGTCAAGGCAAAAGCTACAGGTATGCAATAGTTCACCTCATTACGGAGAATAATCCATTTTTTGGATGGCACCATCATTTCTCTAAGAGCGAGGGTGTCCAGTCCTGCTCCTAGAGGTCCACTATCCTGCAGTTTAGCTACAGCACTATCCAGAGTTTAGCTACAGTCCTAATTAAACACACCTAAACCAGCTAATCAAGGTATTCGACATTACTAGAAAGTGTGCTGGGGCAAGTTAGAGCTAAACTCTGCAGAACATTGGCCATCCAGGAGCAGGATCGGACACCCCGTCCAATCCTAGATCACGCCCTAAACTGTAGTCCACACTTAAGTAGAAGTCCGTTGTAGAAAAGGAATATGCTCATGAGCGCCATTTTGAAACTTAAAATAACAAATCAGACACACTATTGCCACTATTGCTTGTGATTTTTACAAATCCGTTTCAAGCTACATTCATATGTGTCCGAGAACGATCAAGTGTTAGGTGAGTGGGTGGCAAGCAGGCTGTGCATCGATGTGGTGTGGGACTCATTCAGGACAAGTATTGTGTCCACTACAAATGTAATGTGGTCAAATGTGTTTTTGAATACCTCCAAATGTGGTTTCTGTGATCTCTTCACAAAATGTTTTAGACCCTGTATTTAGCTTGACCACTTGTGTTTGAGTCACAAAAACGCATCTTAAAGGGTTAGTTCACCCAAAAATGAAAATTCTGTCATGTATTACTCACCCTCATGCCGTTCCACACCCGTAAGACCTTTGTTAATCTTCGGAACACAAATTAAGATATTTTTGTTGAAATCCGATGGCTCAGTGAGGCCTCCATAGCTAGCAATGACATTTCCTCTCTCAAGATCCATTAATGTACTAAAAATGTATTTAAATCAGTTCATGTGAGTACAGTGGTTCAATATTAATATTATAAAGCGACGAGAATATTTTTGGTGCACCAAAAAAACAAAATAACGACTTATTTAGTGATGGCCGATTTCAAAACACTGCTTCAGGAAGCTTCGGAGCATAATGAATCAGCGTATCGAATCATGATTCGGATCGCGTGTCAAACCGCCAAACTGCTGAAATCACGTGACTTTGGCGCTCCAAACAGCTGATTCGACACACTGATTCATTACGCTCCGAAGCTTCCTGAAGCAGTGTTTTGAAATCGGCCATCACTATATAAGTCGTTATTTTGGGGGTTTTTTGGCACACCAAAAATATTCTTGTCGCTTTATAATATTAATATTGAACCACTGTACTCACATGAACTGATTTAAATATGTTTTTAGTACATTAATGGATCTTGAGAGAGGAAATGTCATTGTTCCCTATGCAGGCCTCACGGAACCATCGGATTTCAACAAAAATATCTTAATTTGTGTTCCGAAGATTAACGAAGGTCTTACGGGTGTGAAACGGCATTAGGGTAAGTAATAAATGACAGAATTTTCATTTTTTGGTGAACAAACCCTTTAATATCAGGTGGTAACAGGACCTGTTATTTGCTACATGCACTTGCCATTTGGGGGTAGGTTGGCATTATGGGTAGAGAAATTATCGTTCTAGAGAGCATTTCCTGAATCAACATTCATTGAGCAACATAATTCTTTCCTAAAGCATGCATGATAATCGGTGGGAAGGAGAAAATGAAGAGGAGAAAGGAAGAAAGGAGGAGCAAGAGAAGGAGAAGGATGAAAAGGACAAAGGGAAAGAAAACGAGATTGAGGACGGCACCCTCAAGGCTCCATTGTCAGCAAAGGTAAGAGGCCTGACAACACTTGAGAGGTACTGAGTATTATAGTACCAAGAGTTCTTTTTGAACGAAGGTCGATTTTAATTAGTCTGTGTTTCATTTGTTCCTGACCTTCTCCTGCTGTGCAGAAGAATGATGAAGGAGGCCTTGCTGAAGAGGATGAAGATGAGTGGGAGGATGCTAGCGATGGTGAAGAGGAAGATGCAGAAGAGGATGAAAAAGCAGATCACGAGGAATACTCAAAAGATGCTAAACCAACAGAAAAGACCTCTTCCTCTCCTGCACCCTCTACTCCCAGCCCAAAAGAGCAACGTACCCCAAGACCCAAAGTCCACATCCCTTCCCCGCAAGAGACGCTCAGTACACCAGAAGGGCCCAAACCCCTTAGCCCTTTCTCTCCACTCGACGGCCACCAGCCGGTGACAGATTGGGGTGAAGAAATGGAGATGCTTTCTCCTAAGAGCAGTCTGGGAGAGAGCCCTCTGAGGCCCAGTAGCACTGAAAGCAGTCCAGCCCAACCCAAGAGCAACCAGGCCGAACATAACACATCCACCGCCCCCAGCCAGCCAGAAGAACCAGAAAGAAACGAAATCACATCTACAGGTAGAATAATCGTGGTCTTTATTTAGTACATCACAGTTTGTCTTTTTAGTGGTGCTTGCTAAGACACTTAGTAAGGCCTGGAGTATGCTTTGTTTTTGCACCTGCCATTACATCTCACACGGTCAAGCATCCTAGTCTTTCAACTTAGACTCCATTGGCCATGAACTCATACAGATGGGTACTCTTTAAAAGTCAAGTTGTACATTACGAGTACCTTTTGAACTCCTCGCTTATCCGTCATTATCCGCTTATCCGAAGCTTACAACTTTATATTATGCTCTTTTTACTTCCATTTTCTGATCTACTTGGACTAGTTCTTCCAAGCAATAGCCCAACTGTTAGCGTTGCCCCCCCGTTCACTGCTTCTCAAACCTGTCCCGTGGCCCTCATCATACATCGGACAATTCAAGTTTTGCAGTCTTTAATAAATAGCTGGTGAGTTGAATCTGGCGTGTTAGATGGAGACACAAAATGTGCAGTGCTGACCTGGGGGTCCTCCAGGACAATTATGAGAAGCACGGTATTGCAGTCAATTGCATGCATGTGTTTGTGGTTTGGGCTGTATGTGCAGTTTTCGCAAATGCTGCTCATGATGAAATTTACATAATGCATGCAAAGATGTAGTGGTAAACAGAAAATGAAGCATACTTTAGGGTTTAAGCAACCACCTAGAAAATTCTAGCCAACTGCATAGTAACACACTAAAATGACTAAAAAGAACAACCACATAGCAAATCTCTAACTAAAACTATTAAATCGTATTTGTTAATTGAAATAAAGCTGAAGCCCAATGATTGTCTTTTTTAAATAATGTTTTTGGTATTGTCGGAGTTTCTGTGGTGTCTTAGAAGTGAAACTTAAGTATCTTTTCACTTTCAGTGGTGGAGTCCGCTTCCTGTGAAACACAAGAGTCGGTACCAGCTGAATCTGCCGACACTACCACTTCGATCAGCCACGACACAGAAGATTCCGTTGTGCCGCCCACTCTAGACAGCACCAACCAGAGCAGTAAGTCAAAACATTGCATTAACACACAAAGTTCAAAATATGATTTCCTCCTGATGAAGAATTAATTGTAATATCTTATTTATCCTCTGATGCAGAGGACAGCGACGTCCCTATTATAGAGCCGGATCAGAGTGAGTCTGAAACAAAGGCTGTGGAGGAAACGGTAGTGGATTCTTCAGAGCAACCGTCCTCAGGTGCTGTTCTTATTACCAGCTTTGAGACTGTGGCTTTTCGAAAGAAGTCCCTTACTTCAGCTGACTTCTAACAACTAATCAACGTCCTCCTTTTTCAGTCTTCAATCTTTCTGGTCTCTCTCTGTCTCTCCCTCCCTGTTCACTACACTCACGTCTCCTTTATGTCCCCATGTCCATCTGTCTCATGGCATGAGATGGTGTCTGCTATCGGGCTTGTCTCTATTGACTTTGACAAATGGGAATGCAGCTTCTCAGGCTGTGACAGTCCTCCCCTCCTCTGGGACCGACTGCTTCTGTCTGCAGCTTCACACTGGCTCTCATTTTCCACTGTGAACCTTGCACACCTCCTCCAGCACAACTAATATCCCGCAATTACTGTGCTCCCGGATCCCCTTCATTGTCATTCATGCACCTCTTTGATTTCGCACCTCTTCCTGGATGACATGTTTGGATATGGGTTCTGGCTTTTTCCCCTTTCATGCATGTCACAAACTGCTTGAGCAAATTGATTTTATACCATTTTTACAAAAGCATGTATATGTGTGAGTGTGTGGACTGTAAACGGGAATGATCTATAACATCATCCCAACAGGATCCCATTTGATTGCTGTTTAGGATCATTATCATTGAGGGGAAAGCTGTTTGGCTTTTCTCCCAGAGCAGCTTGCAGAGATGAATTATACAGGGTAAACCAAATATGGTTCCAGAGACTATATATGACGTCTTATTAGATTTCTTGTCATTTTAATGTTTATCATGTATGAATGTTTATCATGCCACACAGAATGAATGTACTAATTCACCAGAGCAAATCAAGGTATTTTTACAAATAAAAATCCATTCCTTATTCATATAGACTGTAAAATAAGTCCTCTAAGATGATCAGGGTTCCTGCAGTCTTAGGTAACAAGGAAATATCAAGAAATTTTAAAATGATGCTTTCCAGGCATAGAAAATTAATAAAATCTTAAAAATCATGGAAATTTGTGAGTAATCTTCTAGTTATACTCTGTTCTAAATTATTTAATCAGCTAGACTTTAGTCTTATTTACTCGTTTTGAAAAACAGTTTTGACTCATTTTGCCCAGAACACATTCAGATCTCATTTTTTGTGTTAATTTCTATCTGGGTTATTTCACCCAAAAAATTAAAATTCTGTCATTAATTACTCACACTCATGTCTTTCCAAACCCTTTTGTGTTTTTCAAATATATATTGAAATTCAAATATACATTTAATTTATATTTGTGTTTTCACAAATCCAGAAAGGTAGTAAAGACATCATTAAAGTACTCCATGTGACTCCAGTGGTTATGAAGCAACTCCAGTGCTTTGTTTTTTTTGTTTTGTTTTGTTTTTTTTGTGCAAACAATTTACCACTTTATTTAAAGGGGCTCTATGTAGTAATGACACCCAGTGGTCGAAATAGGTACTGCAGTCCAAATTCAAAATATTGTTTGCCCCGCCCCCTCCTTCAAAGACGCAGGTGGCCAGCTTGAGGACACGCATCAAGAGGGAGCGCAATTGACAATGAAAGCTGAGGAGACTTACACACTGTAAGCTGATGAGTTGATTTATCTGTGTTTTAATATGCTGTCGTTCATAGAGATTTTTAGATGGATGCAGAGGCTTTTTAGGTTAGGTAGAATCTGCGACCCAGTTTGTTTGCTGGTTTCTATGGCTGCAATACGCGGTGTTTTCCGCCAACTGGCAACCTGTGATGTCTAAATGCTATTGGATAAACTGGCAGCACACGGTTTCGCACAGACCAAAACAAAGACAGACATTCCAACACGGAACGCACATTTCAAAGTAGAATATCTGGCTGTAGTATTGTTTTTCTGAGAAACAAGTAGGTGAACTTAGCATGTTTCCTAAATATCTGCAAACATATTGGGGTATTTTTATGCTTTAATAAAGTAAAAATCTTACATATAGCCCCTTTAAGAAAATATTTACCTGAATCTAGTAGGTGGAGCACCACGACTCACACGTGTGGTGTTGACTTAAGACTGGAAGTTGTTCTGTGAACATGATTTGGATAATATTATTTTGTAAATAAAAGTGGTAATTTTTTCACTTCATAAAATTGAGGTTAAACCACTGGAGTCACATGGAGTACTTTAATGATGTCTTTACTACCTTTCTGGATTTGTGAAAACACAAATATAAATTAAATGTATATTTGAATTTCAATATATATTTGAAAAACACAAAAGGGTTTGGAAAGACATGAGTGTGAGTAATTAATGACAGAATTTTCTTTTTTGGGTGAAATAACCCAGATAGAAATTAACACAAAAAATGAGATCTGAATGTGTTCTGGACAAAATGAGTCAAAACTGTTTTTCAAAACGAGTAAAAAGACTATTTCAATATATATTTGAAAAACACAAATGTAAATTGCGCAAAACAGTTTTGATAAATAAATCTAGCCTGAAATTGTGAAATTCTAAAAGAAGAATGAAATTGGTGGCCTTTATCCTCATGAGTTTTTTTTTTTTTTTTTTTTTTTTAAGTCTGAAATTTGAATTCTCTTTTTATTCCCTTTATAAGGTGTGGTCACATTCACCATTATTCAGTGAATTTTCGCAGTCATTTTAGTGGGAATCCACACAATCTGAAATTTCGCATTTTCTCACACAGATTTTGCAATGGGTTTAAATTGGTCATGCAAATTTGCGGCATTGACCAACAGAAAGCTTCTTGATTTAAAAGTGGCTTTTGTGTGAGCAGTGCTTCATAATTATACCTCGCTAAACTATTGACAATAGGCAATGGAGCTTTTGTGCCTGCGAAATTTTGCTAATGTGGCCGCGCCTTAGCCTATACTCTGTGTCTGTAGGATGTTTTACTATACACAAGTGATGAATTTGTAGTTTATACATTTGGCATTATGCTGGAATGGCGAATAAATGTTGTGCTGCTTGTTACTTCTGATTGTCTCCCATTCCCTTTGAGCCAATTTGAAAAAAGCTGGTTGAGCCAACTCCTTAGTGTTTTGTAAATGTTGATGTCCTATCCTCTCCAATGCCACCGCCTCAACCCTGTCACTTGGGATCACTGTCCTTCTCCACCTGCTCCTGCTTATTGTCATTACATCATACCAGTTTATTATGCAACTAACTGCTCATTAGCAACTAATTGTGGATGTGATTTCTGGCCAATTCCCTCATTCAGATTTCCACTGTCCACATGCACCCTGGAAATCAACACAAACGCTAATGGCTCAATAACAAGATTCTTGTATTTCTTGTAATTCAATTACTATGCTACATTTAGAGGGTTTAACAGAAGGAAATGTCCAGGAAAACAGTTTTTTTTTTATTGCTAAAAAGCTTTTATGAGGAAACTGCAGTCGACTTTCAGATCAGAGCGGTAATGAAACCCTAAGAAAATCAAAAGTACTTTTTGTCTTTGAGTTTCACATTAGGAGGCACTATAATGAAACCATACACTTTTTTTTCCACATTTTTTTCCCTTTTTGTCAGCCAAACCAACTGAAATGGTGGTTTAGCATCATCTTATTCTTATTATATTACTTATGCTGTTTTCGTGTTACTCTTTTCATCCTGACTACTTTATATATGTCAACAGGCTGAGGACTAAATGCAGTAGGTGAACTCAGTGGTCCACAGACTGAGAGAGGAGGTAAGCAGAGGAAAGACGAGACATCAGGTGTAATGGACGACTGTTGACTGTAAATTTAAAAGGGTCGAGGAAACGTCTTTGGATCCCCACCAACGCTTCATCCAAACAACTCGCTGCATTGTTTAATTATTCCTCATTGGTTGGGACTCTATGCTGTTGTCGAGCTATGTTGCTGCTCTTTTCTCACATTTACCCTGGGACTAAAAAGTAAAGCATGTCATACTCAAACCTCAAGATTACATTTTTATGACGGAGCAGTGTAAGTGCCTGTTCCCCAACGTTGTTTGATCCACCCTAAGCCACTAAAAGACACCAACATTTGGCACAACAGCACTCAATTTGATATCTGAGTTCAAATTTACATTTGATAAGGAACATAAGGTGTATTTATTGCTTAGAGTGGCATGTTCGACTTTTTGCAATCCCTTTGTAAACTAGGGCATTACTACTTTTTTTCTTCTTCAGGGCTACTTTTGAAACTATTACATAAAGATGGAATTCTCAAATGACATTTTAATTTTAATATTATATTCATGAGGATGAGCTGTGGATTTTAAGTTTACTATAAACAATTGGTGCCCTAGACATTATGTGCACACTGACCAAAGATGAAATCGTGGTAAATTGTAAAGAGTTTGAATAAGGAAATCTAAACAATTGGGGCATCAAATAATGTGTACCTCATTGCTATCAAATCTAATATTAGTTTGACCATTTTTAATGGTTTATTAATCATGTTTGTTTAGTAATCGTATGCATTTATCGCAGGTGTATATGTGTGTTTCTGAATTTGAATGAAATGAGCAGGAGCTTTTAAACTGACAGACATTCCAATGCTTTGTGTGAGTGCTTGTTTCTCTCTTCACATGTGCGTTGTATATCCCTGTTTTTCAACTGAGCTCACGGAGCAGAAAGAATCATGACATTTGTGATTGTATCATACCTGCTGCATCTCCCTGCAGACGAAATGTCTTCCTGTTTGGAGTAATTATATATAATTTGGTTTGCCTCTTGTAGGAGGTTTGGTTTGGCTTTTCAGATGTGCACGTAGCATGATACTGAAGTGTTTGTAGGATTTTCCTCCTAAGTTTTCTTTTAAGACTACATGCAATCTGTTTTTTTTTTATTATTGTTTTAGTTTACTGGAGATTTTTTGGTTTCTTTTATCAACATATTATGATGTGTGAACCAAGCAAGCAGTGCAAATGTTTCTGTAATTTGTAAGCTGTCATATCAAATAAATGACATCTTTGCCTTATGTATTTCATATTTGGCTCAAGATGTTGTCTTCAGTAAGACCAGTGTTATTATGCACTTAAAGGATTAGTTCACTTTCATATGAAAATTAGCCCAAGCTTTACTCACCCTCAAGCAAGACTAGGTGTATATGACTTTCTTCTTTCTGATGAACACAATTGGAGATATATTAATAAATATCCTGACGCATCCGAGCTTTATAATGGCAGTGAGCGATACCAACGAGTATGAGCTGAAGAAAGTGCCTCCATCCACATCCATCCATCATAAACGTACTCCACACGGCTCCGGGGGGTTAATAAAGGCCTTCTGAAGCGAAGCGATGCATTTGTGTAAAAAATATGTACTTCCGCCAGACCGCCTTCCGTATTCTACTTGCGAAGAAAGTGTAAAACACTCGCAGTTCAAAATGCTTACGCTACGTCCTACGCCTTCCCTATTCAACTTAAGGAAAAAGCTTAACTGACGCGACGCCAGTTCCATTTTCTTCGTAAGTTGAATACGGAAGGCGGTCTGGCGGAAGCTAGATATTTTACTTCATAACTTGTTAAATATGGAAATATTTTTTACACAAACACATAGCTTGACTTCAGAAGGCCTGTAGTAACCCCCCGGAGCCATGTGGAGTATGTTTGGATGGATGTGGATGGAAGCACTTTCTTCAGCTTGATACTCGTTGGTATCGCTTACTGCCATTATGAAGCTTGGATGCGTCAGGATATTTATTAATATATCTCCGATTGTGTTCATCAGAAAGAAGAAAGTCATATACACCTAGTCTGGCTTGAGGGTGAGTAAATCATGGGATAATTTTCATTTGAAAGTGAACTAATCCTTCTAGCAAAAAAAAAAAAAAAAATTGTTTTATGTTATTGGATTATTGTAAGCAAATGTGATGGTTAGCACATAGAATTCTGGAAATGTGCCCCTTTCCCCATAACATACAAAAAGATTCATGCTTTTTTGCTTAAATAATACAAATTAATTTTTTTTTTTTTTTTTTTTTTTGTGAACTATAAGGTGACTTAAAATTTTTAAACGGTTTTATTATTACCATATATAAGGTAAGTTACGGTAACTGATTTTTCATTGTAGCATTTTCCAATGTACATACTTTATTGAAAATGAAAATTAAATCAGTCAGCAATTGAATGTACTAATATACTGTACTATTCAATATAAAAAAAATTGTTAAACATTTTATTAAATCTATAACAAAACTAGTACTGCCTTAATCACTTTTCATTACAAAAATAGTATTTACAAGTCTTGTTATATAATATGCATTTCCTAATGACATTTTGTTTGAGTAATAAGGTCATAATTTCTGCAAAGACCTTTTGGATAATTAAATATTCTCTATAAGAGATAAAGGACGGTAAACTCCGCCCAGTGTTCATTTAAAACTAGTGTGCATCTCTGAAACACTCTGACGGTGCGGAGGACACTCATCCCTCAGAGAAGTGCAGGAATCTGGTCACCTGAATCGGGATTCACGGCAGATTTCTCAAAGCCTCAGACGAACAAACAGTGACCGCTGGAACTAACACGGATATCAGTCATCTCAGAATGAGAGGAGACAAACCCGTTCGGACAAACGGAGGTGCGGAGACTCGAAGACCGAGTTACCCCGGAGACCAGAGGGTGAAACACGCCAAAAGAGCCACGAAGATTTGGGTGAAAGTGGCGATGGGTATCGCTTACTTTCTGTGTGTTTCAGTCGCAGCTTTCTTCTTAGCCATCTACTATGTGTTCTTCTGGACACCAGATCTATCCAGTCAGAACAACGTCATGAATACAACAAACCGCTCGTGCCATCCGGGATAGTTTACATGGACAGAGACGTGCGGCGCAGGATTCACCCGCATGTACCTGAAGGGAGCTGTTACAGCTATTTCCAATGCACTATGCAAACTGTCCCAACACTGCACATTTATCAGTGCGGATATCCTTCCTCTACTCTGACTTTGCTTATTTGAAATGGACGACTGATAAACTTAAATTTTATTAAAACGTATATTATATTATAATATTTTTTTCCTATATGGCACCTTATTTAAATGGCAATAATACAAGATTTATTGTGTTATGGTATAAGTGCATAATTTAATACGTTTTTGTTATACCGGTTCACATACTTCATTGACGTTTCGAATTATTTCCTTATTTACACTGTAATAATGTTAGTTTTTTTCACAGTTAAAAAACGAACTAATAGTTAAATGGTAAACTCATTAAGTTTCTTTACAGTATACAAAAAATATCATTAGGGATGCACAATATATTGACCACCATATCGGTATCGGCTGATTTATGTTCATTTTTAATGTTATCGTTATCTGCCCAATAAGAAAATTGGGCCAATATATCACAGCCGATAAATAATGGATTATTTTGCTTCAGCTGAGACACTTCAGATGTGCGCTGTTCATCATGATGGTTTTGAATTGCTTGAAATATGATTGAAATCACTTCAAAAAGGAAAATACAGTTAAGTTAAAATTATAATGAGAACATTATAATCGTGTGCTTAGGACATGGCTTTTAATGGTGAAACTTTTGTCTTTGTAATCAGGCTCTCAAAAATTATATAAAAATTTTAATTTAGATTTATCGGCCATTATATCGGTTATCGGCTTTCAAATATAAAGAATTATCGGTTATCTGTATCAGCCAAAATTTTCATATCGGTGCATCCCTAAATATAGGCCTAATTTTACATAAACAGCACAATTATATTGTAAAATATTGAAATGTGTATTGCATTTGAAATCTATATTATAACAACACTATACATTTACACCTTTACAGCAAAATATTACAAAATATTTGTAAGTTAAAACTAAGTACCTTATAATTTATGATGAAAAACAGAAAAAAAAGGATTTTCCAGAATCCCTGCATGACACATCATATCTGATTATATTTCATTTAAATAGTTACATTTTTTAATGTTTTTGAGATTAGTTATCATTTGGGTGTTTTATGATACATTTTGTTGTTGACTTAATGTTTACTGCAGAAGTTCTGTACTCATCAGGTAATGTTTTCCATTTTGTTATATAATGGAATATAAACCTTTATCTATGTGGGGTGTAAATGTTTGTATTTATAACCTGGGCCGCTTACTTTTTAAAAATAATATCTAAACTCTTATGGACCTCCATGTATATTTCACTTTACAAGCTCTGGCTACATTAGATTGTTGCTTTGTGTTTTTCACTAGCCTAACCAATACCTTTGCTGACTGCACTACTAAACCAAAGTCACCAGAATTATTATTTTACTGCCTTGATTGTAAAAGTTGAATGAGTACAGGTACATTAAGGTCTGTTGCATTTGAGTATGCATTATAACCTGAAAGTTTATGCATGACTGGCACTTCTTTTGTCTCCCTGCTAAAAGTCTTTTTTCTTCTTCTTCATTTACATCATCTTTGTGCAATTAAACTGCCAGCTTTAATGTGAATTACATATATTATGCACTTGCCTGATGAGTCATAATAACAAAAGTTTTATGACCAGTGTTAAATATGTCCATCTAAGCTTTCTGTAATACACAGTTATCATTATGACTTGATCATGCTCTGTTTCTCCTAATTAGATCTGATTGGATGTAATGATTCCAGCAAGACATGACTGTATTTTACCATGCGGTAATTCAGAAATGGATTTATTATCTTCTTGATCATGCCTCTTTCCATTCTAAGTCTCTGTCAGTGGATCTTAGGTCTGTGTGCATTTGCTTGATGAGTGAATACTGGAAACACTGTGTCTCTTCACTTGCTCAATAATTAAACTGAACTGAAAGTTGTCAGGACACATTTGTTCTCCCTCCGTTCATACTTCCAGCAGAGGTATTGTGCGATAAGGCTAAATAAAGACTTGTAAAATGGGACAGACATCACACTACTTTCACACCTTAACACAACAGCTGCCAGTTGCAGCAAACTAACATTGACCACGTTTACATATAGGCCTATATTTCTGATTAAGGTAAATAGTCTAAAAAAGATGTCTGGATGTTCTACAGTTATTAGAATAGTTCTGTGAATCCTTGCTATTCTTGAAATATTATACTAGTTCTTGCTATTTTTTACTTTGCATATCAGTAATTTTGGTCTGTACCCATTCATTTTTGTTCATGTTCCTATAACAGTAACACACAGGAACATGATGAACTGCAAAATGAAGGTAATAAAACTCTTTAATAAAATAAATCTTTGTTTAAAAAAAAGTCTCACAATTTTAATAGTCAACCTTTTCAAGACAGAATCTAATATCACTGAGAATTAGCTTTGTTTTTTACTACATTATAAGCAACACCATTACATAAGCTGAAGACTAATTTCTTAAAACTATAATTAACCATTCCCACTAAAGTTTTAGATCTGTTTAACTCTTTTTTGCAAATTTATAGCCTACACACATGTAATGTCAATGCATATTTTGCCCCATTTATTCATTTAGGGTACATTTACACGACAACGATATATAAGCAGATAGCACACTACGTCTGCAAGACGTCTGTTAAAGATCACTTCATCTGGAAAGCATCTGCTGTTTACAAACATCCGATAGATGTCTTTAAGATGTCCGTTTTACAAACATTCTAAATCATAAACATCTTAAAGACATCTTCTAAACATCTATTTGACATCTGACAGGAAACGTCCTATAGACTAGCACTCTGATGCCGGAAGTGATCTCTCGCACTCATTGACATATACATGCGAGAGATCACTTCCGGCACCAGAGCGCGTTTTCAGACCTCACCAACCAGATGCTCAAGGCAGTTGGACATAGTGGTGTATTAGAGGTAAAAAATGATATAAATACTGTTATAAATATAAGTACGGTTTCTCACACAAACCGATTGTTTCGTGTCTTAGGACATCAATGTGTCGTCACGAGCCGCAGGGTTTAATTTGGATTTGTCTGTGTATGTTTTTTTGACTCTTATAGATGGAGTTCCCATTGCCATGCATTATACGACTGACAGACCGCAACGGTCGGAGTTAAAAATCATCATTTGTGCTCTACTGAAGAAACAAAGTCACCTACATCTTGGATGCCCTGGGGGTAAGCAGATAAACATCAAATTTTCATTTTTGGGTGAACTATCCCTTTTAGTTTTAGCACCATGTCGCGTTAATTTCATGTCACATTTTTATTGGCTGGTCAATAGACATAGGTCGTAGCAGCAAACACACTGTGCGATGATCATGCTGAATTTCTGACACTGTCAAAAAATGATCGTAGCCTATCTTTGGTCGCAAGGCCAGGAAAACGGCTGTCTTTGAACCTCTCTCACTGTGCAACATAGGACCACCAATTAAAAGCCACAATCACATAAATCGCCACGATTGTTTCACGATGGCAGTCTTTTGTCTGGGACAGCCAAAATTCGTTCAGTGTATCCCGGGCTTTAGTTGAAAACGGAAAACGGTGTTGTGTAAACAGCCCCTAGAAATGATTGGCATTCAGTAATTATTACAAGATCATCACAACCTGAACCCAATTAACACACAAATCTCAATATGCAAACAGTGCTTAAGCATATTTGTTTATGCAGCAGTCAGAAAACAATGTATAAAAGGGGCTACAGGTGAGTTTATTGGTTTGGGAATAATTGATCCGAACTATAGTAGACAATGAGAGAACATTACTTTCTGAGGAAATCTGTGTTGCTGTTGACCTTGTTTGTGCAAGATGAGTTGAGCAGACACTACAGCCAAACTGAAACCATTTCACTGTAGCATCTTTAGATAATACTTTACATTAACTTGAATTACATTCAGCTTTTGTAAAAATGGATAACTGTGGCACAATAGTTGGCCCACCTGTTATTTTTTTTAATAGGAAGCTCAGGGAGGAACTGCAATCAACACCATGGTCTTAGTCCACAATATTATTTGTATAAGAAACTCAGACCTGCATGGATGAGAATGGTGGTGTGTTGCAAGGAGTCGATAAAATTGTTTTTTAGCAATCTCTGCTTTTTCTGCATCCGTGCCACCTCTGCCTGTGGCACATTTGTTGGTTGTCCTCAATTGTTTTTAGAATAATTAGTCATCAAAAGTAGAGGAAGCCACAGTGGTCATGCTTTGTGCCCATTTTCACTGCATTGTCCTATGGGGAGATTAGCTTGGAGTCTTGCCAACACTGGAAAGTAAGGAGGGTAATTCCCCTGTAGCCTGCTGGTCAAGGCTACAGTCAGTGTAATACAGATCAGGGGTTTTCTATCTTTTAGATGCCATGGACCCCCAAATTATGATAATCCTCGTGTGAGGGACCACCATTCAAACATTTTAAAGGCATCTATTTTGTTTCTTGTATAAAGGCTCAATTTATATTGTAAAAATATTATAATTATGTCTAAATATTATTTAATTTCTGTTTGATTAAAGGTGCAATATGTAATATTTTTGCAGTAAAATATCCAAAAACCACTAGGCCAGTGTTATATATTTTGTTCACTTGAGTACTTACAATATCCCAAATGTTTCTAATTATTTGTAAATCGTGAGAAAATTGCAATTTTAACCAAGGCTTCGGGACGTGTGATGAGTCGCCTGTCAATTGCATCATACCCGCGTTAACCCTCGGTCTGCCTCAGTTTCCGGTTTTATTTTGTAGAAACCATGGAAACACCAAAGACGCTTTAATATATTACACTTTTTAACAGACAAGGCAACAACTGTTTTGATATATTTATGGACAGAAAGCTAATTGTTGTTATATAGCTCAACACGTTTAGTCTTATTGTTTAAATCTAATTTTCGTGATTTTTTGCGAGTACCATGCTTTACCATGCCTCAGAGTAAAACACTATTTTGTTAAGTAGCTAACATAGCATAATCAGATGCAGCTTTATTTTTAGTAACAGTAATACAGAATTTTCTCCATCATACAATACGTTTTAAAATGAATTGCATGCCATTTATCAACACAAGCCATCCAGTATTTAATATGATCGATCTATCTTACTGCAGTGTGTCTCAAACAAGCGTCTCACGGCAGCCACCAAGCAAACGCACAGAGTAACGTTATAACATCATTTTCAATACTCTGAAATGTATCTAATATGATAAACAGAGCTGCGTTACCTCATACTCATGACCGGAAAAGCGGAAGCGGCGCCGGCGACTGTAGCATAATAAAAAAGTTCCGCCGCTCGTGAGGCGTGTGTTGCGCAATCACTCCAGCGGCCTCGTTCAGCTCCCACAACACTCAGTCCTGCTCTGCTTCATACTACAGTAACGTTAATAATAATAACGTTAATAATCATCCATAAACATGATTTTTCCCCCGAGTCCTATCCCTATTCTTTTGCACCGTCCGTTGAGGTAAAGACCACATGTCCCAAGATTCCGCGTTCAAACTTGGCGTCATCAAGCTACGCCTTTGTTTTCAATAGGCCTCTAGCGGACAAAATTTTTACATATTGCACCTTTAATCGGTACTTTTTTCCTACTGATTATAGCACTGTACTGTTAGATGCACTATTTATTGGCTCACTTATTTACATCTCATCTTCATTCAACTATTTTTTGTTTTTTGTAATCTAATTTATATTTATTTTCTATCATTTTTTTTTAAATTGCTATCCTGTTTTTCTTTGAACATTTTCATGGACCCTCTAGCATTCCCTTGCATGCTGGTAACCTCAGCAATGGTGACAACAAAATATTCTGACAATCAGATCAACTCTGGACATCACAAAAAACTACTAAAAGACAGAACAAAAACCACAGCAAAAAATCAAAGCAAATAGTTAGAATTAAAGAAAATGATAGGACAATTCAGCTGCATAATTTTTCATGCTGTGATGCATGCTGGGAGTTTTGTATTATTGTTCCCAGCATGCATTGTGGCATGACACTTTTTATTGTCACCATTGTTGAGATTCATGTGCTGATTCTTGATGTCTTTATGTGTCATCTTATTTATTTCTTTTAAATCTATGATTTCTGCAATATTGTGTGATCTCATATTGCAGTAACACATGGTTTGTAATATAAATGTATTACAATGCAAAAAAAAAAAAAAATGCATTTCTTATTTAGTATTTTGTCTTGTTTAGTCTAAAAAATTACATTCAGATACTACATTCAGATGTCATAAGTAAAATGACATGATATTTTTCTTGTTTTCTGAAGGAAAAAATCAAAATGAAGTGAGTTTTTGCTTAAAACAAGCAAAATTATCTGTCAATGGGGTAAGAAAAATAATCTAAACGCTTTACATAATAAACGCTTAGTGTACAACATAGAATTGTCTTGCTATAGTTAATAATTAAAATTATATAATTTGAATGAATCCTATAACACCAGCCAACTATACAATGATTGTATCTTTATCAAATAGACAACATCATCAGCTTATCTTTCCACAAACACAGTCACAGCAGCCAAAATACAAATGGCATTAATAATTTAAGTGTCAAACTGCACAACTAAAGCAAATACTTACCACTATAATGGTGACTGAAATGAAGTCAATCTGTTTAGTCAAAAGTGAAGCTGGTAATGCTGTTTGTGGAGTTGTTTAACACCTCCTTTTCTTGAGATCTTGAAAGATTTAATTCATGTGATAAGACTTGGTACTGCATATTTATAAATCTATTGAACACATAAGCCAGTGGTCTCAAACTCAGTTCCTGGAGGGTCATAGCTCCTAGCTCTAACTCACACCTGCTTGGAAGTTTTTTAGTACTCCTGAAGACCTTGATTAGCTGGATCAGGTGTGTTTGATTAGGGTTAAAACAAAACTGTGCAGAGCTGTGGCCCTCCAGGAACTGAGTTTGAAAACACTGATATAAGCAGTACATACACACAGCAATTTATGAGGCTCTGTTTTGTGAATTTTAGCCTGTGCTGTCAATCGATTCAAAAATGTAACTAGATTAATCACACTTTTTTTTTTCTGTGATTAATCGTGATCAGTCGCAATTAAAAACACTTAAGTTTTATGTTTTATGTTATGTTTTTAATATATTTTATAATGTAATAATGTCACAGTTAATCTCCAAATTAATGTAGAAACAACATAAAGATAGTATAATTTAAATACTTGTTTAATGGCATCTCTTTATGAATGAAGGCCAGTATCACTGATAATAATACAGCTATGTCTAGATGAAATTGATTTTCCCCCATTTTTAAACATGAATTTTAGCCATTCAACATTACAGTGAAATTGAAACCTATCTTCTTTTTTTTTTTTTTTTTTTTTTTTTTTTTTTACATTTTTTTGGCTTAAAAAAAAAAAGAAAAACATTTAATTTAAGTAAACTTAAAACAATCCTCACATAAACCCATAATAAATGTCATATTTACCTGTGCCCTTCCTACCTGTCTAGATAGGAAATACAGAAATTGAATAAAGTTATCAAACAGTCTGCACTGCATAATTTATAGCCTAAATTACATATAGAGTAATCCTTAATAAAGCTACAAAAGTTCTTTGGTCAACAGCAGTGAGTAGTTTTCTGTTACCTTTGTTGTTTGATTATCTTCAATGACATGGCTGCTGTCACTTTAAGAGCTGCCGCTGCTGCACATGACGCGGATCTCACACACATCCCACTTTCTCACAACTCTTACTCTTTACTTTCGTTTAAGACTTTATTTAACTCATTCAAGGGATACTTATAAAGATACTCGACAAAACGGACATTTTTGGCATTGCTGTGTGTGTTATTGTTCGTTCAAGCTCGATACTGGCGCGTCTTTCCATATTCTGTGTGTTGTGTGTGTGACAGGACATTCCCAGACAGCGCGTTCTCTTCTGGCGCGCTTGAACGGTTTAAAAGCATTTACATGAATAAGAGGTAAGAGTGTGATCATATATTGTAGCCAAAGGATGACAAAAAAAAAAAAAAACGAATGCTACATTAATACGTTAATTGCGTTAAATATTTTTAAAACGCGTTAACGTTGACAGCACTAATTTTAACATTACATATGTTTTATATATTTAGTTAACAATAGCACGAGCACACCTACTAAACCATTCACCAAAAAACAAACCATAATCTTTCATAGTCTTTACCTAAATAACATACGTTTGTAAGTAGGCTACTTCAGCCTATCCACAGGCTCTACTCTTCAGCACAATGGTAACCCCAAAAACTCAAACATACCAGAAACCATTTTAAATCCCAAAATATTAGAACAGGAGCGCCGCAGTGGTCAACCTGAAGCTTCACCTGCACACCCACTGAAGCTAAGCAGGGTTGAGCCCGGTCTATATCTGGATAGGAGACCTCCTGGTAGACTCGGTGCTGGACGAGGTGTTACGAAGAGGAAGAGGTCTGATCAACCTGCGGCCTGAGTGGGTCCTAAAGCCCCAGTACAGTCGCAATAAGCTGTACTGTATAAAGGGTTAACATAAACCCCAGAAAATAAGGGGTGTAACCCTGGTGTATAATAATCCATACAGCACATACAGTCGCCATAAACTACTGAATAAAGGGTTAAAAGAAACCCCAGAAAATAAGGGGTGTAACCCTGGGGCAAAAATAGTCCCTAAATGACATCACACACAGGTAGTGAGTTAGTTAGTTTCACATCACAAATGATACTTTATTTAGTTCTTACAACTTACAAGGAAGCACTCTATTTTTTTTCATTATTTTTAATGTTTTTTAGGGAAGTCTAATATGCTCATCAAGCTTGCATTTATTTGATCAAAAATACAGAAAAACATAACATTGTGAAATATTATTACAATTTAAAATAACGGTTTTCTATTTCTATTTTTAAATAATAGAATATTATTTCTGTGATGCAAAGCCATTACTCTAGTCTTCAGTGTCACATGATCCTTCAGAAATCATTCTATATGCTGATTTATTATCAGTGTTGGAAACAGTTGTGCTGCTTAATATTTTGGCAGTGGCTATTTGCACTAAGATGCACAATAAATGCTATTTACACTAAGTGAAAACAGCAATATATTTTATTGACACTGACAATAGCAACATTTTCTTAGCAATATGATATTTACAGTAAGTGAAAATAGCGATAGATTCTGTTTACACCATGTAAAAGTATAATTAGATGCTACTTTATATTGGCAGATTAGATACTATTTGCACCTCAGTATTTTTGTACATTAACAGGATGCAATAATATCATAGAGTGTAAATGATTATATTTATTAAAATTATTAAATGGATGCCGCCTTATTGGAAGAATAAAAACCCTCCCTATACCTTCACCTAACCCTACCCAGTAAATACTTTTAATATTATTAATCACTCGTTAGGCAGTTTATTTCCACTTTTAGAACATTATTTTTAATTTTTAATAAGCTATAGTGTAAATAGTGTTTGCCAGCAAGGGATGCTATTTGCACTCCGTAATAGGCGGCAAAGGAACCTGTGATAGCCTACTTTTTTTCAGAATTCATTGATGAATAAAAGGTTAAAAAGAACAGAATTTATTCAAAATATAAATCTTTTCTAAAAATATAAGCCTTTACTATACAACACATCCTTACTTGAATAAAATTATTAATTTTGCTTTTAAAAAAGAAAGAAAAAAATGACTGACCCCAAACTTTTGAACAGTAGTGTATATTGTTACAAAATGTTTCTATTTTGGAAAGATTGTATATTGTTACAAAATATTTCTAACCGCAGAAAGATTCCAATACACACCATGTTTTAAATGTGTGTCTGAACCTTGTGCAAATTTACCTGCACAGTTCACATTGGCTGGTCTCTTACAATTCCACCAACATCAATCTTTACAGTTTGGTTAATTTGTCGGACAAAACGGCATATTGAGCGTTATAATTGGTCAGATAGCCTGTCAATCTAGCAAATGGTGAATTGTTGATTGCACTTCCACAATAAAAAAAAAAAAAAAAAAAAAAAGCTTTCCAAAGCTTATTCGAAACAATTGAACCAACTGCTTTGCAAACTGATTCACTCTTTCGGACCATTTGAAACACCACACGCTGGTGACCCCTGCTGGTCAGAACAGTGTAAATGCAACAAAAACTCTGGACAAACATGCATTAAAACACCTTTTACAAAAAAAAAAATATATATATATAAAATATATAAATAATAATAATAATAATAATAAAACAACACTAACACTCCTTGCATCACCAGAGGCCCGTTTCAGAAAGGAGGTTAAGTGAAAACTAACCCTGAAATGAGGGAAACTCTGGGTTACCATGGTAACTTACTCTGTGAACCTAACCTGTGGTCAGGAGCAGGTTTTCTTCGGTAAACCCAGAGCCGTAAAGCCAGAGTTTCTTTCTGTCTCCTCCCCTTTTTTAAAGCGCAAGCGATGTTTAAATACTTAATATCTAAAAAAATGGATTTTCTATATAAGAAAATGATATAAATTATTTAGTCTTGTTTCCTGGGGGGATCTAAATTAAGTGCAAATAAAACAAGATTATTCGGAGTGTCTATTACAAAGTGCAAATTTACAGTAGCTCCGCCCTCCAATATCACACAAGGTTTAGGTGACTAACGGCTTCAGTTGCGTAGGCAGTAAGAATGTTGCGTATCACATTAGAATTTATTTTCAAAAAAAAAAAAAAAAAAAATGAAGAAAATGTTCTAAAAGTGGAGGTAAAGTGCCTAACGAGTGTTTAATAATGATAAAATTATTTATCATTTTAATAAATATAATCATTTACACTCTATGTTATTATTGCATCCTGTTAATGTACAACAATACTGAGGTGCAAATAGTAGCCTATATCTGGCAGTATAAAGTATAAATCGCAACTAATTACTATTTACACTTATTGCAAAGAACTACTACTTTTACATGGTAAATAGAATATATCACTATTTTCACTAAGTGTAAATAGCATCTAGAGCTATTTGCACTTACTGTAAACAGGATCTATCGCTAAGAAAGTATGCTAATTCCACTTAGTGTAAATTGCCGCTGCTGTATTTTTCTTACCCTATTGGCAGATGATTTGCAAAATAAGAAAAATGCACTTAAATTTTTATTATTATTTTATATATTTTTTTTGCCTGTGGGATACCATGAAAATGAATAGCCTATTAGTTCAATAACCTACCATTCTGCCAGTTTTCACCTGTAATATTATAACAATGATAAGAATTAAACTTGTATTGACTCAGCGTCAACCTACTCAGAGTCGATTGAACTAACTCAATTCAGCTGTTCTGAAACCAAAAACTCAGGGTTTCCCATCTCAAAGTTTTAACTCAGAGTTGGTTGAACCTCCTTATTGAAACGGGCCCCAGAAGTGTATGTGTATTTGATTGTCAAAATATTTTCATTTTACAAAAATATGTTCAGAGATTAACATTTGCTCTGTTGTATGTATAAACCCTCTGGGTTCTACTCGCACACCCTCCAAATGGGACTTGAACCCAGGTTGCCGGTATAGGAAGCGGGCACATTAACCCTTTCACACGTAAGTTTAAAATATTCTGGCTGAGCCCCCAACGTGAGTTTTTTAAGGTGACCGTTATTTGGAACGTATCACTTTATTGTTTCCATGGTGACACACTACAATAGCTCTGTATGAATGATTTGCTTGTTTTTCATTTTATATTCGAAATATTCACAAATTTGTTAACTAGCATGAAATATCTGATATTCCGATTGTCAAATATGTGCAAGTGGATGTGTTTTGCTGTTTAAACACCTTTATAATGATCGCGTTAGTTAAGATTTACAGTCGCAGTACAGAGAATCGGATCTGTTGGATTTACATCACGTGAATTCATCCCCTTCTCCCGAAATATGTGAAAGTAAGTGAGCCGGTTAACTGGGAGAAGAATAGAGTAAAATCTAATTATTATGGAAGGGATTGTTATTGCTGCTTCTATAGACATCATTGTATTTTACAAACTCTAAATGTATTGTTTCGTTAGTACTTATGTGTATTTAATGTCTGAAACCTAAAATAAACATTATGTGGTTGAAAACACTGCATATTTGTGATGTATGAAAAGCGCTGAGCATGTCCGTCTCTGGCTCGACGCCAGCACTTTTCAATTTGGCAGTTGATCATGTGATGCACTGAACGCTCTAATCACACCAGTGTGATCGCATGCTCCAGGGACCAGCCAAGACTGATCACACCGGTGTTAACAAGGGTTAACAAGGAGGCTAAAAACCACAGTCTCCAACATCCTTTGCTAGTGCGCTTCTTGATGACGGGGAGTGAGGTTTACCCGTACAGCTATCTACTAGCTGGTCTTCATTACACTCACCCCCTTAAACCTCACTCCCATCAGAGTCATGGCACTAACATAACCCCACCCGGTCCTAACTGCCTCACTCTGAGTGGACTCAAACATGGATAGCCAATATGGGAGGCAGGCACACTAAAAAAAATGGCCGACATCTCGTAATCGAACATAACGGACCGACATTAAGATCTTGTAACTGAACAAAACTGACCGTCATTGAGATCTTGTAATCAAATAAAACTGACCGTCATTGAGATTTTGTAAAGAAAAAAAACATCCATCATTGAGATCTCGTCACAGAATAAAACCGACTGTCAATGAAATCTCAAAACTGACCATCATTGAAATCTCTCAACAGAGCAAAACCGACCATCTTTGAAATTTCATAAAGGAACAAAATTAACTGTCATTGAAATCTTACAATGAAACAAACAGACTGCCTCTGAAATCTCATGAAGGAACAAAACCAACAATCATTAAAATCTCATAACAGAACAAAACCGTCCATCTATGAAATCTTGCAAAGGAAAAAAACCGACTGTCATGTCATTGAAATCTCATAAAGGAACAAAACTGGCAATCATTGAGATCTCATTAGGAAAAAAAAAAAAACAGTCATCATTGACATCTCGTAACAGAATAAAACTGACCGTGAATGAAATCTCAAAACCGAACAAAACAGACTGTCATTGAAATCTTGTAAAAGAACAAAACCAACCATCATTGAAAGCTTGTAACAAAACAAGGGTTTTGATTATTTACAAGATCTCAATGACTGTCGTTTTTGTTCCTTTGTTCCTTTACGAGATTTCAAAGATGGTCGGTTTCATTGCGAAATTTCAATGATGGTTGGTTTTGTTCCTTTACGAGATTTAAATGGTTGACAGTTTTGTTTTGTTATGAGACTTTAATGACGGTTGGTTCTGTTCTGCTTCAAGATTTTAGTGACGGTAATTTTTTTCTTTTATGAGATTTCGATGACAGTTGAATTTTAAACAGTTCAAACTGTCGGCTTTGTTCAGTTATGAGATTTCAATGATGGTCGGTTTTGTTCCTTTATGAGATTTCGATGACATGACAGTCAGTTTTTTTCCTTTGCAAGATTTCATAGATGGACGGTTTTGTTTGGTTACGAGATCTCAATGATAGTCAGTTTTCAGTGACAGTTGGTTTTGTTCTGTCATGAGATTTCAAAGACGGTCGGTTTTGTTCCTTTGTTCCTTTACGAGATTTCAAAGACAGTCGGTTTTGTTTGGTTACGAGATCACAATGACTGTCGGATATCAGTGTCAGTCGGTTTTTGTTGTGTTATGAAATTTCGAAGACGGTCGGTTTTGTTCCTTTTTTCTTTTACGAGATTTCAAAGACATTCGGTTTTGATTCGTTACAAGATTTCAATGATGGTCGGTTTTCAAAGACAGTCCGTTTTGTTCCTTTGTTCCTTTACGAGATTTCAAAGACAGTTGGTTTTGTTCTGTCATGAGATTTCAAAGACGTTCGGTTTTCAAAGACAGTTGGCTTTGTTTTGTTACAAGATTTCGATGATGGTCGGTTTCGTTCGGTTACGAGATCTCAATGATGGTCGGTTTTGTTCCTTTTTTCTTTTACGAGATTTTAAAGACAGTCGGTTTTGTTCCTCTACTTGTTTACGGACGGTTTTGTTCAGTTGCGAGACCTCAATGATGGTCGGTTTTCAGTGACAGTTGGTTTTGTTCTGTCATGAGATTTCAAAGATGGTCGTTTTGTTCTTTTGTTCCTTTACGAGATTTCAAAGACATTTGGTTTTGTTTCGTTACGAGATTTCAATGACGGTCGGTTTTGTTTGGTTACGAGATCTCAATGACGGTCGGTTTTCAGTGTCAGTCGGTTTTTGTTCTGTTATGAGATTTCGAAGACGGTTGGTTTTGTTCCTTTTTTCTTTTACGAGATTTCAAAGACATTCGGTTTTGTTTTGTTACGAGATCTCGATGCTCGGTTTATAGTGTCAGTCGGTTTTTGTTCTGTTATGAGATTTCGAAGACATTCTGTTTTGTTCCTTTTTTCTTTTATGAGATTTCAAAGACAGTCGGTTTTGTTTTGTCACAAGATTTCGATGACGGTCGGTTTTGTTCGGTTGAGAGACATCAATGATGGTTGTTTTCAATTACAGTCGGTTTTGTTCTGTCATGAGATTTCAAAGACGGTAGGTTTTCAAAGATAGTCGGTTTTGTTTTGTTACGAGATTTCAGTGATGGTCGGTTTTGATCTGTTATGAGATTTTGAAGACCTTCAGTTTTGTTCCTTTGTTCTTTAACAAGATTTCAATGACAGCCGGTTTTGTTTCGTTACAAGATTTCGATGACGGTCGGTTTTGTTCGGTTGTGAGACCTCAATGATGGTTGCTTTTCAGTGTCAGTCGGTTTTGTTCTGTTATGAGATTTCGAAGGCGGTCGGTTTTGTTCCTTTTTTCTTTTACGAGATTTCAAAGACAGTCAATTTTGATCCTTTGTGAGATCTCAATAAGGGTCAGTTTTCAGTGCCATTTGGTTTTGTTCTGTCATGAGATTGCAATGGCAGTCGGTTTTCAGTGACAGTCAGTTTTGTTCTGTCATGAGATTTCAAAGACGGTCAGTTTTCAAAGACAGTTGGTTTTGTTTTGTTACAAGATTTCAATGACAGTTGGTTTTGTTCAGTTACGAGATCTCAATGATGGTCGGTTTTCAGTGACAGTCCGTTTTGTTCTGTCATGAGATTTCAGTGGCGGTCGGTTTTGTTCCTTTACGAGATTTCAATAACTGTCAGTTTTCAATGATGGTCAGCTTTCTTCTGTTACGAGATTTCAAAGACAGGTTTTAGTTTGTTATGAGATCTCAATAGCAGTCGGTTTTGTTTCACTACAAGATTTCAATGACGGTTGGCTTTGCTCTTTTGCGAGATCTCAATGACGGGTCGTTCTGTTCAATCGCAAGATCTCATTTTTGTTTTGTTACAAGTTTTCAATGATGGTCAGTTTTTTTTCGTTTACGAGATCTCAATAACTGTCAGTTTTGTTTTATTATGAGATTTTGATGACGGTTGGTTTTTTCTTTTTTGCGAGATCTCAATGACTGCTGGTTTTGTTCTTTTACAAGATTTCAATGACGGTCGGATGTGTTCCTTTGCAAGATCTCAATGACCGTCGGTTTTGTTCCTTTACGAGATCTCAATGATGGTCAGTTTTATTCCGTTATGAGATTTCAATGACAGTTGAGTTTGAAAAGATTCAAACTGTTGGTTTTGTTTTGTGATGAGATTTCAATGATGATCAATTTTCAGTTTCAGTTTTATACCATTACAAGATTTCAGTGATGGTCTGTTTTGTTCAGTTACAAGATTTCAATGACAGTCGGTTTTGTTTCTTTGTTCTTTTACAAGATTTCAATGACGGTCGGTTTTCAGTGTCAGTTTTGTTCAATTATGAGATTTCAATGACAGTCTGTTTTGTTTGGTTATGAGATTTCAATGATGGTCAGTTTTATTCGGTTATGAGATTTCAATAATGGTCGGTTTTGTTCCTCTACAAGATTTAACAGCTGTATTTTACATTCCGAGATTTCAATGTCACTCGGTCAGTTTTGATCCTTTATGAGGTTTCGATGATAGTTGGTTTTGTTCCTTTACAAGATTTCAATGACAGTCAGATTAGATTAGATGATTAAAAAAAACACATTATTTTAAGATGACACACAGACATCAAGAATCAGCACATAAATCTCAACAAAGGTGAATCGAAAAATCAAGTGTCATGCCGCAATGCATGCTGGGAACAATAGTACCAAACTCCCAGCATGCATCACAGCATGATTAAATTATGCAGCTGAATTGTGCTATTATTTTCTTTAACTATTTTCTTTTACTAATTTTCTAACTATTTGCTTTTATTTATTTTTTTTGCTGTGGTTTTTGTTCTGTCTATTAGTAGCTTTTTGTGATGTCCAGAGTTGATCTCTTGTGTTTCTGTTTGTCTCTTTTTTCTGTTCTCTTCTTTTCTTCAGTGATTCTGCTTGTTAACAGGTTTGTTAATGCTAAGATGATTCTATAAATAATATATAGAGATTCTGAGGCACAGATAAGGTCCAGTTCTGGTTTACTTCTTTGCTCTTGGCTGACATGTGGCATTGCTATGGCCTGCTTGTGGCTCAGATCTGGCAAACAGGAGCGGTCCGCCCAAGTGCCATCATTCCACGCCACATGTGGCCCAGATCATCATACCACCGCGTGTGGCAGATGAATGCTGGATCTGGGCTGGCACAAATTTGCTATCTGGGGAGTTCACTTTAATGCCTACATTTTAGTAGCTACATGAGAACACTTAGTAATATAAAACTTTAATATGAAAGATGTTGTATCTATACAGAGATGCAAAACTTACAAGTCCTAAAGTTTGGTTGCTTTACATTCAGATATGGAAGCCCATTTACACTACATATTTAAAAATCATGCTTTGGTAAATCATAATTATGACATAAAAAATCTAATTGATGACATTAAAAGTCAAAATTCAGAAAATGTTTTTAGAACACGTCATAATTATGACAAATTTTGTCATAATTGTTTTTTATCCCATATTCATGAGTTCACATTTACAAATAAGTCATATAAGTAAATGGTATGCATATTTGGCGTGCTGTCCGAGGAGAGGGCTCTGAGCTCGGTATTTGGCCCAAACCCAGAGTACTCCCCCCGTATTCTGTTTAGGAAGATAACCAGGCAAGGAGACGGGGTGGTGGAGGGATGCTGAAAAACTGTCGAGGAACATAGGTGAGTCGACTGCGTATTTATGTAGTCCTCCACTTATGCTGACTGGGTAGACATGTTGATTACTGATTGCTGTCTGCTGGTTGGAATTACGTGATGATTGGATAGATCATTTGAAAGTGCTCCTCCTGAACATTGTTAACAATACATAATTTTTCAACTTTTTGTCATAACATAATTTTTTCTCTTCAACTTTTTCTCATAATTTTGACTTTTGTCATGACTTTTAATCTCATAGAGACTTAGTATCCCATAATTTCGACTTTTTATGTCATAATTCTGACTTTATTATGATTTACCAAAGTGTTTTTATTATCAGTTGAAAATGGGCTTCCACATTAAGAAGTTGGGTAAATTTGTGGCAAGCAACTTAATGCCTTCTTGAATCCACAAGAGGGCAATGTAATACCACTGATTCTGGGTTTCAAAAAT
The DNA here is from genome assembly GCF_019924925.1 of Ctenopharyngodon idella. Lineage (NCBI taxonomy): Eukaryota > Metazoa > Chordata > Actinopteri > Cypriniformes > Xenocyprididae > Ctenopharyngodon > Ctenopharyngodon idella. The sequence continues at coordinate 29,455,215 of NC_067234.1, read as the reverse complement.
ACAATAAGGTGTAGAAATTAATATATTACTTCATATATTTAACTTTCTCTATTATGATTCTGACATAAAAGTAATCTAGGAGAACATAATGTAGTATTTTAATAGGGCCTCCAACAAATCAATATATGACACTCAAAGCAAACTTACTGAAAATGCATTCATCAATCCACATAATTATTAATTTCAAATATAGTTCAAATAAATCAAAGAAAGAAAGAAAGAAAGAAAGAAAGAAAGAATTTTTTTTTAGATTTTTCATTACGGTTGGTCTTCAGACACCAGTGCCTACAGATCTGTCTCTGATTCTCTGGTAAAGAGTCTCAGCTCTGGCTAAGTGTGTCGGCGGTGTGTCCCAAATACATGTGATGTGGTGCGAACATAATTCTGATAAGGTTGTGCAAACAGATGAAAAAAAATCTTGTCTGATTTAGGAATATGTACATAGCTAGACAGCTGCCTTTCACTTGAAAGTACAATTGCGTCTTTCCATTCTTTCAAGTCAGAAGAAGTTCTCACTGCCCTCCTCCAGGAAGCAATGGTTTTGCACAATTTGGTCTGTGAATGCTTCTGCTGTTGAATAAAGAATTTCAGCATTCTCAACATCCTGATCCGGGACCAGCAGATTAATCTGGGATTCGTTGGCAAAGCGAGTGCAGTTTAGGAACATTTTAGGTGTCATCCATCCCCAGAAGCTGCTATTTGTGTTCAGGATTGAATCAAAGTGACATGATGGTCCATTTCTCACATAGGCAGGGAAAAATCTAGCCTTTGATGCGAAAACTGGGTTTTTAGTGACCTAGTCAGGGATAGCCAGCTGGGCGGATGGCGGAAAGATGCCGCTGGGACATTTTCTGTGTCCTTTGAGCCATTTCTCTTCATCATGTTCCAGTGCATAAGTGTTGCAAATCACATGTTCAGTCAGAAACAAATCACACTCATTTTGTTTGCAGAGCAAACGCCTGAGGCCACTGAGAAAAGCACCACATATGGTTTTAGGGCTGTTTTCTGGTTGCCAACTAGCTAATTTTTCCATTGAGCCTGAAAGTGTGTAATCTTCATGTTTGTCTTTTAGCTCCTGTTGACTTAACGCTTTCAACAGGAATTTAACCACATTACCGTGGTGTTCTTGAGCGGCATAATCGAGTGGGCGTCTGCCCTCATTGTCAGGGGTGTCTGTTTGAGCACCGTTTAGTACCAGAAGTCGTACAGCATCCAGGTATCTATGCTGACTCGCCAGGCTCAGGGCTGTCCGTCCCGTCTCGTCCCGTCGCTCTACATCCGCCCCGCGCCCCAGGAGCAGCTGCATGAAACAAGTACGCGCGCTAGAGTGAAATGGGCAAGTTGGACCTTCCCTTTCCTCATAGCCTGCAGACATATCCCAGCTCCGTACCGTAGCTCAGGGTGGTCTCCTGAATGCATATTAGTAATATAATCAAATATATTCATATCTGTGTGCCACCCAATATGGGTTGTGTCTTTCTGGGCTTTTGAATGGTCTGCGTGCTTAATAACGGATTGATTTGTGAGACAGGCCTTCAGGCGACTCTCTCTCTCGGCCCCTCCCTGCCCTGATTTCCTCTTTCCAGAAACAGCTCGATATTGCGTTGTGTATTCCGTCACCATTGTTTGTTTATATGTCCCATATTTCATATGCTCTTATTCTCGTCTCTTTAGGTGCGCTGTCATCTTTCTGTGGAAGAAACTCACCGCTTGAGTGAGGTTGGCCATGTTTCCATGGTGACAGAGCTTACTGAAGAGTAAACGAGGGCAGAGAGCAGCTGTGTAGCATGGCGTAGCGATAAATAATAGCCTATATATTATACATCTTCTTAAGATTTTATTAGTTTAATAACTTTTCCAGCCTAATTTGAAACAAATCTACAATTTTGTTTTTATGGAATATTTTAATTTCTAGTCCAGTAACTTCATGGACTTCCAGTTTTAATTGAATGTGTAGGCCTATTTGATGAATAGCTTTAGATTTTTTTTACTAAATGAACTTTTTATGTTGAAGCTATGATTTGTATACATCTGTATGTTTGTTAAAAAAAGTTTTTTGTAATACAACATGAAAAATACATTTCAATATTTAAAAAAAAATCTAAATTTCACATTTAAAGATTAACTATCTTTAAATGTAAAATTAAAGATTGTTATCTTTAATTAAAAAATAATTTATTTAAAAAATGAACAATATAATTAAATATTTAACATTTAAACATTTATTTCAATAAATTCAACCTTTTGGGTCACATCAGACAGCAGTGCGAGCAGTAACTCAGACCGGCAGGGGGCGACAACATGCCCGAACTCAATTATAACAGCAGGCAGACAATCACGAAGAAGTGTTTTGTTGTCATGGCGGTGTTTTAAACTGCCTGACACTTCCTATAAGCAAATTTTGAGTTTGGCGGCTGTTTACCAACTGACGGTCATGTTAAAACATAATACCACGGATTTACTCGTCCATTTACTGTGTTTTCGTGTGATAAACCAATCCCTTTTTTTGTAATCGATCGGAACATTCAGTAGAGACTTAGTTGCTCTGAGGAGGATTACTCAAGCCGGATTGGTTTAATTTTATTATTTCCATTAAGACAGCTCATAAATAAGTAATATTTTAAGTAATTTATGAGTAATAAGACAAATATTTTGTCAGAATGATTTCTGATTTCCAAAGGGGGTCTGCTATGCCCATTGGTGAACTGGGCTCTGTGCACCGTGAATGGATTAAAAAAGGCTCTTCTGTGTCTCAAATTGCTGGTCTGCAAACACAGGTACTGTTGTAACAACACACACACACACACACATATATATATACATTTTTGTATTGTCTAATATAATGTAATGCTGCATGCTGTATTCTTGTGCAAAAGGTTCTCATTGGTTCTGATTCTTCTGATTACAGCTTCAGTTCAATGACATAGCGGCACCCAGTGTTCTTAACCGAGCCACCCGTGTGGGACCCCCTTCTCCCATCGTGATAGAGAAACTTATACCACGTACAGAAAGGCAGGATGATATGGAGAGCTGCAGCAGCTCCTTACGCCTCTCAGTCCTCTCAGAAGAGCGGCTGCAGACTGCCGTCAGACTCGCCAAGAGAGATCTGCATAGGAAACGACAGGAATCCATCATCCATAACTCACTTGAACCAGTGGAAAGATCCCAGATTATCAGCCCTGAAAGAAGCAACACAGATTGCAGTCCTCATGTGGTCTACCCAAAGATGTCAGGTCCAAAGAAGCAAATAAAAAACGGTCATCAGGTGCTTGTTTATACTCCTCAGGAACCTAACAGCCAACTTAAACAGGGCCAGACACCCACCAAAGACCTTGACGTGAGAGTCAACAGCAATGAACCTCAGCTCAGCCAGGAGATCCATAAATTACAGAAGGAATTGAGCACATATGTGCAAAGGATAGAGCAGTTGGCTAATAAAGGTATTCTTATTATTCCTAGTCACCCAAATGATGTATTTTTTACTTTTTAAGAGGCTTTAATATGGGTTTTTCTGCAGGACGTGTGGTGGAGGTTCTGGAGCCTGATGAGAAGCATAGGATGGAGATCCGGCGGCAGGAGCAGGCAGCCCGTTCCGCACGTATCATCTATGTGTTACAACAGCAGGTCTGTAAGCACTGCAATTCATGTACACAATAGCGGCACAGTACTATGAAATATTTAATTATTTAAGTATTTATTATTTAGGTACTAAAGAGGAATTTAAGCTGTCTTTTCACTACCTCCGATATTTGCATACGATTGTCACATTTCACGTCCAAGCGACAGTCACACAGAACTTTCAAATTGGTCGTGAAGCAGCTGTTACTCTCTGCTTATTCACCACTGTTAAATAAATATATAGTGAATGTATGAATAAATATATTAACACAAAACAAAAGACTGCCAATATGTTTGAAATAGAAGCATAGTTGTTTTAGAGCTAATTAATGTAAATAACTGTGGAAAAAAATAATAGAAAATAATTATTTCGGACATAATTATTCAAAATTATGCTTAATCAGCATTTTTAAATGAATAAATAATGAATATATAAAAATATCCACACAAAAAATATGACTGTCATTACATTTGAAAGTAAAGCATAGTAGGTTTTCTACTGCTAATTAACGTAAATAATTGTGTAATAATTATAAAATAATTTTTAAAACATAATTATTCATAACCGAAAAGTTTTAGTGCAAACATCTTGGTAATTTTAACGTCACACGTTTATATTCACACAAAATCCTCACACGTTTACAGTTTTGATTAGAATACATCACATCTGGTGTGCGCATTTGGACGATAAACCAGCTCCTGTGCTACTCTCCTTTGGAAATGAATGACTGTCTGTCATTTGTTAGAGATGAAAAGGCAGCTTTAGAGATTGACAACAGGACACTTTTGTCGCTTTTTTCAAGATTAAAGAGATACAGGAGGATCTAGACAAGCTGCGTTTCCAGAATGTCAAACACATCAAAAAGGTACCAAAGTTTATTTTGCCCAACATATTAATATCAAAAGGGATCATTTTGATTTTGAAGTGTAAAAATGAGACATGCAGGGGCTCTAAATGTTTTTTTTTTTTTTTTTGTCTTCTCAGTCCAGGGCAATGGACAGGCTGGCTGCTGCTCACCGGGGAGCTGTAAGAGCCATGCAGGTTTTTATCAACCAGCTGTCAGACCCCACAGAGAGCAGAGTGCCCACCCACTGCAAAGAGCTGGGTCAGCTGATTCGCCAGCTCTCTCTCTGCTCAGCCAAAGTACAGGTGGGACAAGGATCTGCCATACCAGAGACAGCCCTAGACATCCTGCAGAAATTAGAGGTGATTTACACTATGTATACACTATGCATAAATGCAAAAATAAATATATAAAAGCGTTATTTAATGCCGTTTTGTTTTTGATTCCTCAGACGCTTGACTCAGCACTGAGTAAGCAGGAGGCACCCAGGAAAAGAGATGTAGATTTGCAGATTGTCAACCCAGTGGAAAAGACTCCGACCCGGGTCAGGGCCCGCAGCATGTCCCCTCCCCGTCCTGCCAGAGACCCAGCTGAGAGGACCTCACGAAAACCCCGAAAGCCAGCTGCTGCAAAAAAGCCTAGTGGTGAGTCATGATGACCAAGGTGACGGTTATTTTTCAGAAAGCTTTGGTGTTGTGCAGTGCAGTGACCCCAAAAAGTATTTAAGCCACACTTAAAAGTGTACGAAAGTGCATTATATAACAAAACATAAAAACAAGTGGCATTTATTTTATTTTAGTATTGTATTTATTTTAAAACACGAACACACTTCTTCTTAGAAAAGCTCTAGCAACTTTTATTTGCAGACACAACTTGTTTTGATATTTTGTGGGGGTTTTGTATTGTTATTTTTTTCCTTTTTAGCATTTTTAAAAATATCTTGTTTTTTTATGTGACTCAACTATCCAAACATTTACAAATACTTTTCTGCTCCACTGTGTTTGGAAAGAAAATCAATATTGAATTATTTATTTTATGTGAAAGTGATTTGTAGAGCGAGCTTGGCTGTTCCCTGTGCAGGTATTTGATTTCAGGGTATTGCAAAAGAAAATCTGAGATTTTTGTTAATGTATGCAGGCAGCAGACTGGCGGGGAAATCCCACAGGACCTCACAGACATTGGCGAAGGAGCGCAATGATGTTCTGAAGGCAGGGCTAGAGAGCCTCATACATAATCAAAAACTCAGAGAGGCTGAAGCACAGAAACCCAACAAAACTACCAGTGCCATCAACCCAGACCATGTTAAGGTTTTTCTTTTATTATTAATTTATTTATGTTTTAGTTATAGTTAGTTATAGTAGTACTTAATGTGATATACTACTGTTCAATAGTTTGGGGATAGTATGTTTTTTTTTTTTTGTTTTTTTTTAAATGAATACTTTTATAAGGAGGCAATAAATTGGTCAAAAGTAGCAATTAAACATTGCTATAAATTGTTATAAAAGGTTTATCTCAAATAAATGTTGTACCTTTGAATGTCAAATAATCCTGAAAAAATGTGTCGCTTCCACAAAAATATTAAGCATAACAACTGTTTTCAGCATTGATAATTAGAAATGTTTCTTGACCAGCAAATCAGCACTTTAGAATGATTTCTGAGGGATCATGTGACTGGAGTAATGATGGTGAAAATTCAGCTTTGCCATCACAGGAATAAATTACATTTTAAAATATATTAAAATAGAAAAGTAATTTTTTAATATTTCACAATAGCACGGCTTGATGAGTGTAAGACACTTTCATAAACATTAAAAAATCATACCAATCCTGAACTTTTTAATGGTAGTGTATGTGTGTAGATATATTTTTTTTTTGTGATAATTTTAGATGACAGTTTTCAAAAAAATCTAAGTGATAAAAGACACACTATGCCTCAAATTCAGCAGGCAGGTCATCTTCGTGATGCCAGCTTCCAGCAGCCCACTGTCTCATCCCGACTGAGGGAAAACCAGGTACCCCAGAAAGAGGCCACTGTGCCTTGGATGCCAACATCTCCTCACTCTCCTCCTCGCCCACGGTCAGCCCTCTTATCCATTACTTATTCATATTTGTATTGCACACAAGACGTGACATGCTTGCACCTTTGTGTTCTACTAATACGTATGTACTGTATATATACTCATGTGTAGTGCTGTGTCTAGCCGGCCAGAGCCGAGATGTCTGTTCTCACCTCAAAAGAGCCCTGTAAAGCAGAAGCCACAGACCAGTTCCAGTACACAGCTCAGCCCTTCATCACATGATAGGAAACAAGCCCAAAATGAAGCCCTCAGGTATGTCAGGAACCCTCTTTTCCAAATATTTAAGAAATTTCTCTTGGAGTTTCAAAAGAAATAAAAATATAATTTATAAATAATGATCACTCTGCTCGGTTTACAAACCCGATTCCAAAAAAGTCGGGACACTGTACGAATTGTGAATAAAAAAGGAATGCAATGATGTGGAAGTTTCAAATTTCAATATTTTATTCAGAATACAACATAGATGACATATCAAATGTTAAAACTGAGAAAATGTATCATTTTAAGGGAAAAATTGATGCAGTATGTGGTCTGGCATTGTCATGTTGGAAAATGCAAGGTCTTCCCTGAAAGAGACGACGTCTGGATGGGAGCATATGTTGTTCTAGAACTTGGATATACCTTTCAGCATTGATGGTGCCTTTCCAGATGTGTAAGCTGCCCATGCCACACACACTCATGCAACCCCATACCATCAGAGATGCAGGCTTCTGAACTGAGCGCTGATAACAACTTGGGTTGTCCTTGTCCTCTTTAGTCCGGATGACATGGCGTCCCAGTTTTCCAAAAAGAACTTCAAATTTTGATTCGTCTGACCACAGAACAGTTTTCCACTTTGCCACAGTCCATTTTAAATGAGCCTTGGCCCAGAGAAAACGCCTGCGCTTCTGAATCATGTTTAGATATGGCTTCTTTTTTGACCTATAGAGTTTTAGCCGGCAACGGCGAATGGCACGGTGGATTGTGTTCACCGACAATGTGTTCTGGAAGCATTCCTGAGCCCATGTTGTGATTTCCATTACAGTAGCATTCCTGTATGTGATGCAGTGCCGTCTAAGGGCCCGAAGATCACGGGCATCCAGTATGGTTTTCCGGCCTTGACCCTTACGCACAGAGATTGTTCCAGATTCTCTGAATCTTTGGATGATATTATGCACTGTAGATGATGATAATTTCAAACTTTTTGCAATTTTTCTCTGAGAAACTCCTTTCTGATATTGCTCCACTATTTTTCGCCGCAGCATTGGGGGAATTGGTGATCCTCTGCCCATCTTGACTTCTGAGAGACACTGCCACTCTGAGAGGCTCTTTTTATACCCAATCATGTTGCCAATTGACCTAATAAGTTGCAAATTGGTCCTCCAGCTGTTCCTTATATGTACATTTAACTTTTCTGGCCTCTTATTGCTACCTGTCCCAACTTTTTTTAGAATGTGTAGCTCTCATGAAATCCAAAATGAGCCAATATTTGGCATGACATTTCAAAATGTCTCACTTTCAACATTTGATATGCTATCTGTATTCTATTGTGAATTATATATAATTTTATGAGATTTGTAAATTATTGCATTCCTTTTTTATTCACAATTTGTACAGTGTCCCAACTTTTTTGGAATCGGGTTTGTATATAAACAATCATCACTCTGATCCTCAACTGTGAGATGCTCATGTTCACTGTTGAGTATGTGACCGCAGACTGTAGCAGTTCATTGGTGTATGTTTTTATAAATAGACAAGCCTGGTTGGACCGGGTGACTGCAGACAGACTGAGAGAACTGAATCGTCTGAGTAAAGAAGAGGCTGACCGCATTAACAAACTCCGGTATGACAGCAGCTGCTTCATTATTATAGTTAACCAGTGGTTCATTGAACTGTGCATTTAGTTCATTAAAATGAGCTCATGCAATGCATTTCTTGAACATTTTGCTGCTGAATTTAATTGGGTGCAATCAAAATGGAAGTTGACTATCCATTTACATTGGGGCTACTTGAATAATAATGTATGGAAATCCAGATCTAGACAAACTAGCTGAAAATTAATTTGATTTTTTTTTTCCATCTGTCTGTGTAGTTAATTTAACTTAATAAATATACCACCATTTTTTTTATTTTTCATGAAAAAAAACAAAACATTAAATTCTGCTCAGTCCTTTGCATGTAGTAGGCATAACTAAATGTTAGTCAAATGTTAATTGCTCATTGAACTTTTAATTTTTTGAGTGCATGTTATCATTAATGTGTATTAATATGTGGGCATGGTAGGACCACACTGGGCTCTCCGACACAATGGGCGGAAAAAGCTGAGCGGGCCACAAAAGAGAGAATTCAACCTTTGTTGGATCGAGCACAGGTAAACGCATACATCTGATTACTTTTTTTTTTTTTTTACTAAATAATGTCTGACATAGTGAGTCTTATCAGCAGGAGATTTAATGTCTTGCAAGACTGAGTGTACCATTGGACCATTTTTCCCCAATATTGTATATACTGTGAACAGCTGTTGTGCATGTATGTTGGCATTGTTGTGAATAGACAGTCATTTCTTTCTTTCTGTCTCATATTGTACGGCAGGTGGTTGAAGCAGGAAGTGACACTCTAAAAGAGCGGCTGAAGGTTGCAGATAAGGTGAGAAACTCTTTCACTCTCATATTCCTGGATGAGCACTGAGACTTTTCAATCCATATTCAATTTACAAAAGTTCACATAAAATAGAAAATGTGAGAAGGATTTATTTGAACATTTTACCTCTTAAGCTACAAATAAAAATCATAGCTCTGTACAATGCTGTGTTGTGATGTAAATGCTGGCAGCCTGGGGCCAGGGCGGATGTCCTGAGCGATGCTCTTCTGGACGATCTTCTGGAGGACGCAGCTCAAGCTCTGTGGGTGACTGAGAGGCAGCAGGTGGCCGAGACTGATGCTGAGAGGCAGCTGCAGGGCCCCACATTAGAGAGCATGTTGCTGAGGATGGAGGAGATGGAGGTCAGTGTGTGGGAGCTAAAGGCATAAATTAAAAGATTTGTGAGTTTGGAGTGATGCCACACTTTTTGTAATGTGATGGACTGAACCTGATATCATTCTTTTATTATTATTTATTATATATTATTTATTATATATTTATTAGTTTTTTGTTGTTATAATAATAATTATTATTATTATTATATAAAAAAACAAAAAATATTATTATTATTATTATTAT